>NC_091575.1:29015706-29033206 GCF_042767895.1 Penaeus vannamei
GGGGAAAGAAAGAGGGAGAGGGGGAGAGTGAAGGGGACAGCAGAAGAGTCGAGTTGAGAGGGGAGAGAGAAAGGGGGAAGGAAGATGGGAGAGGAAGAAGGGAGAGGAGGGGGAAGGAAGATAGAGGAGAGGAGAAGAGGAGGGGGCAGGGAGGAGGATGGAAGAAGAAAGAAGAGGAAGTGAGTGAGAGAAAGGGGAAGGAGAGACCGGAGGAAGAAGTGAAGGGGGGGGGTAGGTTGTCGGAAAAGGAGAAGGAAAAGCGAAAAAAGAGGCAAAGGAAGAGGGAAGGGGAAGGCAAAGACCGAATGGGAGAAAAAGAGCGCAAGGAAGAGAGAGATGAGGAAGGAAACACGCAATGGAAGAGGGAGAGGGGAAAAAGGGAAAGAGGGAAGAGAAAGGCGGAATGGGAGAGAAAGGGGAAAATGAGAGGAAGAAAGAAGATGGAGGAAAGAGGAGGGAGAACGGGGGGACTAGTGTCCAGTGACCAATGAGTTTTTCTTGTTTTTGTTTTTGTTTTCTACTTCTTCAGGAAACGAGATTCCAGCCGCCAAATTTAGAGCTATAAGACAATGTACAAAAAACAAACTAGAAAATGGAGAAAACGAACCAGAAATAAAGGGAAAAAGACGATGAGTAAAACATACAAGAATTCAATAAAACGGAGAAAGAAATAATAAAATAATAAAAAAAAAGAAAGGGAGAAAGACGATTACAACAAACAAGAACAGGAGAGCGGAGAAGGAAAATAAATGAAATCAAAATAAAGCCGGGAACAAACACGACTCGGAAAGCGAACCGAAGCCGCCGACTCGCCCACCAAAAGCTGTCACGGGAGAGACAAACAACCCCCCTTCCCCCTTCCCCTCCCCCACCCCTCCGACTCCCACAACCCTCCTCCAACTCCGACCCATCCCCAACACTCTGTCCCCCACCCCTCGCCCCAACCCCAACCCCCCTCCCACTAACCCTATCCCTTTCCCTCCTCCCATCACAACCTTCCCTCAACATCCTATCCCCCTCATCCCAATTCCATCCCCTCCTTCGATCCATCCCAACACCCTACCCACTAACCCCCATTCCCTCCCCACTAACCCCCAATCCCCTATCCACCCCAACACCCTACCTCCCTCATCCCAAGCCCCCCCCTCTACCCACCCAACCCCAAACCCCCTCCCTCTACCCACCCCACCCCACCCCAACCCAACCCCTCTCCCCAAACCCGCCCACCTCCCATTATCCACCACCCTCCTCTTATCCCCCAAACCCCCTCCCCTCCCACCCCCTCCCCAACCCCGCACCCAAATCTAAAAATAAGAAGGAAAAAGCAGTTTAATAATCTGGGCAAATAAAGCTTCCAGACCCGGCCCCGGTGTCACGACCTCCGGGCTAAAAGGGCGCACGAACAAGGGCGGCGAAGAAAGGGAGAGGGAGAGGTGGCAGTCATAAGCAAGAGAGGGAGAAGGAGAGAGATAGAAGGAGAGACAGGAAGAGGAGGAGGGAGGGAGAGGGAAGAAGGCAAGGGGGGGAGGAGGGAAGGGAGATGGAGGAAGGAGGGAGGAAGAAGGGCAGGGAGGAGGAGGGAGAGAGAGAGAGAGAGGGGGAGGAGGAGGGGGGTAGGAGGAGGGGGAGGAGGAGGAGGAGGAGGAGGAGGAGGTGGAGGGGGGAGGGAGGGGAAGGGAGAGGGGGAGGAGGATGGACGGGAAGGAGGGAGGGAGAGGGAAAGAGAGAGAGGGAGAGGGAAAGAGAGAGAGGGAGAGGGAAAGAGAGGGAGGGAGAGGGAAAGAGAGAGGAAGAGAGGAAGAGAGAAAGAGAGAGAGAGAGAAAGAGAGAGAGAGAGAGAGAGAGAGAGAGAGAGAGAGAGAGAGAGAGAGAGAGAGAGAGAGAGAGAGAGAGAGAGAGAGAGAGAGAGAGAGAGAGAGAGAGAGAGAGAGAGAACAGACATAAAGGAGAAGGAAGGCGTAGGAAAGAAAAAAAAATGAAGAGGAGGACACATGGGAAAAGAGCAAAGGAAGAGGAAAAGAAATCCTGAAAAAAATAAACAAACCCCGGAGACACGACAACTTGAAACAGATGGCAAAAACAAAAACAAAAAACAAAACATTTAGATAATCAGAATCGTCACCACTATCAAAGCAAATCACGACTGCTTCTAACACAAACAAAAACAAAGACACTATCTATGTATCTATGTATGTATCTATCTCTCTCTCTCTCACACACACACACACACACACACACACACACACACACACACACACACACACACACACACACACACACACACACACACACACACACACACACACACGCACACACACACTCATACACGCACACGCACACGCACACGCACACGCACACGCACACGCACACGCACACTCAAACACAAACACAAAGACCCTATCTCAACCCTTAACCCAACCCCTTACCCTTACCCTTACCCCTACCCCTTACCCCTTACCCCTTACCCCGTACCCCCACCCCTTACCCCTACCCTATCAACCACCCCCACCATGCCATCCCAAACAAAAACAAAATAATCAAAAACCCAAATCATCGCAATAAACAACGAAATCTTGAAGCCGGAGAAGTCATCTGACCTGACCTAAGACGCCGGCCGAGTCAAGGTCAGGAGGGACCCGGCGACGCATCCAGGCGGGTAAGTCCGAGGCCTGTTTGAAACCTCGCGAGAAAAAAAAAAGGAGAGGAAAACAGAAAAAAAACAAATCTCCCAAAATAAAATAATAAAAATAATAATGATAATGATAATGATAATAATAATAATAATAATAATAATAATAATAATAATAATAATAATAATAATAATAATAATAATAATAATAATAATAATAATAATAATAATAAAACAAAACAAAAACAAAATAAAACACAAATCTCGCCAAATAATAATAATAATAATAATAATAATAATAATAATAATAATAATAATAATAATAATAATAATAATAATAATAATAATAATAATAATAATAATAATAATAACATCAACCATTCATGGCCGGTCCTCATTTTCTAAATTTGTGGTAATTTATTTGTTTGGGCTTCATGTCAGCCTGTCTCAACTTCCTTCATTCTTTTTTCTTTCTTTCTTTCTTTCTGTTTCGGGTGACTTGCCTATCTCCCTGTTCCGTTTTCTTTTGACCTGACTTTCAACCGGACCGTCTAAGGGGGGACTAGCCTACCCGCCTCTCTGTCTCCTAGACCCTTTTCCGGCCTGTTTTCAATTACCTATCGATCTATAAGCCCAAACCTACCTTATATTTTTAAGTGCTTCCATTTTTTTTTTTTTTTTATTATTAATTATCGACTACTGCTTCTTCTCGTTTATTTTATCTTCTTTACTCCCATCTTCCTTACCTTTTGCGTCACAAGAAGGGAAGGAGTGAAGGAGACCAGCCACGCTTGGGAAGGAGGGAGGAGGAGGAGGAGGAGGAGGAGGAGGAAGGAGGGAGGGAGGGGGAGGAAGGAGGGAGGAGGAGTAAGAGGAGGAGGAGAAGGAGAAGGAGAAGGAGAAGGAGAAGGAGAAGGAGAAGGAGAAGGAGAAGGAGAAGGAGAAGGAGAGGCAGAAGGAGAGGGAGAAGGAGAAGGAGAAGGAGAGGGAGAAAGAGAAAGAGAAAGAGAAAGAGAAGGAGAAGAAGAAGAAGAAGAAGAGGAAGATGAAGAAGACGATGAAGCACAAAGACAAAAAGGAGGAGGAGGAGGAGGAGGAGGAGGAGGAGGTGGAGGAGGACGAAGAAGAAGCAGAAGAAGGAACATAAAGACAAGGAGGAAGAGGAAGAGGAAGTGGAGGATACTAAACACTAGTAGTACTGTGGCGTAGTTTTCCTCTTTAAAAAAAACACCTCCCGATCTTGCTCTGCCTTTCTTTCTTGCTCTCCAAACTTTTCTACTTACCTGAAAAGAGAAAAGAGAAAAAAAAGCGATTAAAAACAATGCTTAGAAACTCGAACGACTTGCGTAAAAAAAGAAAAAAAAAGAAAAAAAGAAAAAGGGGTAACATGATATCCTACTTTTATCAACATCCAACTTTATTACAAACACATTTTCTTGATTTCTTTTTAGGGAAAGGATGGGGGAGGGGGGAGGGGCGGGGAGAAGAGGAGAGGGAGTAAGAGGATGTGACGATTGGAAAGTGGCAGGAAGGAAGTGGAAAAAAGGGGTAGACAGAGACAAAGAAATAAACATCTTGGGCGTATTAATATAAAAATTCAAGGATCTAGCCTCTAAATTATGAGATATCAAAATAATAATAATAATAATAATAATAATAATAATAATAATAATAACATTAACAATAACAATAACAATAACAATAACAATAACAATAACAATAACAATAACAATAATAATAATAATAATAATAATAATAATAATAATAATAATAATAATAATAATAATAATAATAATAATAATAATAAATAAATAAATAAATAAATAAATAAATAAATAAATAAATAAAATAATAATAAATAAAAAATCTAAACAACGTGAAGCCAAAGAAGTGACCCTCCATACAACATTAATAAACAAATACAAATACACAATAAGACGATTAAACTAATTAACAAAAACAGATTAAAAAAATAAAGCAAGTAACCAACGCACAACAAAGAAACAAAGACAAAAAAAATAATAATAACCAAACAAAAATCACCAAAAGAAGTACCAAAGACACGACAAAGAAACTAAAAAACAAGACTAAAAAAAGAAAAGAAAAGAAAAAAAACTGAAGCAAGTAACAAAGACACAACCGAGAAACTAAACAAAAATATATAAAAAGTAGCAAAAAAACTAAACCAAATAACAAAGACACAAAGACACTAAAAATTATAAAACAAACAAAAAATAAGCCAACAAAGATATCTCTGCAGCAAGTAACAAAGACACGACAAAGAAACTAAATTAACAAAAAATAATAATAATAATAAATAAAAAAACACAAAGGAACTAAGACAAAAAACAATAAAACAAACAAACAAAAACAAGCCAACAAAAGAACCCCTGCAGCAAGGAACAAAGACACAGCAGAGAAACTAAATTAAATAAATATAGAATAAAAAATATATATATAAAATAATACGTACACCAAGGAACTAAGACAAAAAACAAACAAACACAAAAATAAGCCAACAAAAGAACCCCTGCAGCAAGGAACAAAGACACGACAAAGAAACTAAATAAAAAAATAAAGAATAAAAATACACAAAAGAACTAAGAAAAAACAATAAAACAAACAAACAAACACAAAAATAAGCCAACAAAAGAACCCCTGCAGCCAGTAACAAAGACACGACAAAGCAAGCCGGCACAAGAACCAACAGTTACACACCTCGCGTCTACTAATCAGCTGAACACGCAATACCTCGCAGTTCTGAGAAAGAGGAGAGAGGGGAAAGGAGGAAAAAGGGAGGAGGAGGAGGAGGAGGAAGAAGGGGGAGGAGGGGGGGAAGAGGAAGAAGGGGGAGGAGGGGGGGAAGAGGAAGAAGGGGGAGGAGGGGGAAGAGGAAGAAGGAGGAGGGGGAAGAGGAAGAAGGGTAGGAGGAGGAAGAAGGGGAGGGAGGAGGAGGAAGGGAGCAGGTGGAGGAGGAAGAAGAGGAAGAAGGGGAGGAGGGGGAAGAAGGGGAGGAGGGGGAAGAGGTGGAGGAGGTGGAAGAGGAGGGGGAGGGAGGGGGAGGAGTGAGAAGGGGGGAGGAGGAATATAAGAGAAAGAAAGAAAACAGATGGAAAAGAAGACATGAAAAAGGGAGGAGGAAGAAGAAAACAGGGAGGAAGAAATCGGGTAAAGGGGAAAAAAGGAAGAAAAGAAGAAGAAAAAGAAGAGGAGGGAGAGATAACGAAGAGGAAGAGAAAAAAATAAAAAGAGGAAGAATTAGACCAACAAAACCAACAACAACAAAGGAAAGAGAGAAAGAAGAACAGAGAAGGAATGCGAAGGAGGAAGCAGAAAGAAAAGCAAGCATATTGCATGAAGGAACCTCATTCATAAGCCTCTGTAATTAAACGCTTCAATCGATGACGAAAATGGCGATGACCGCAAACTCATCATGATAAGGATGATAATCCCAAAAATAACGATGATAAGAGTAATGGTGATAAAAAATGATGATAAGAACAAAGAAAAAAGCAAAAATAACAAGACACGAACACCACTCCGATAAAAAAGAAAAAAAATGAAGAAAGAAAAAAATATTAAGCGAAACTACAATGCCATAATAACAATACTAATAATATCAACAATTACGACCATAATCATCATCATCGCCAATGCCATCGTTAATATCATCATCATCACCACCACCATCATCAATATCATCAGCATTATCACCACCTTCATCATCCATCATCATCACAAAAAAATAAACTCCAACACTACACCCATCATAAACCCCGACAACTCATCCAAGCAGCAACCAACTCCCCCCCTCTCCCCCCCTCCTCCCCTCTCCCTTCCTCCCCCTCCTCCCTCCCCCTCTCTCCTCCCCTTCCCATCTCCCTCCCCCTCCCTCCCTCCTCCCTCCCCCCCTCCCTTCCCTCTCCCCTCCCTCCCTCCCCTCCCTCCCCTCCCCTCCCTCCTCCCTTCTCCCCCTCTCCCCTCTCCCCTCTCCCTCCCTCCCTCCCCTCCCCTTCCCCGCTCCTCTGAATAGGCGAATATTGACTCCATCCAAATCGAGTCGTGACCGCTTCCGCGTGTCGACTCGAGCAAGACGCCGCAGCCCTGCAACATCGAGCGGGCGAACACGTCACGGACATGTTTCTCCGAGCGCAGTGGATTTTCTTGGGTGACGCTACTTCTTGTTACTTTTTTTTATCGTCGCAACTATTTCCATCGTTACTATCGCTGTTATTTTGATTATCATTTTTTATCATAATCTTCTTTGTCATATCACTGTTATTTTGATTATCTTTTTTATCATCTTCACTGTCATTTTGATCCTTATTATCAACATGATTTTGATTAACACCGTCAACAATCATTACCATTTTAACAATCATCACTATCATTATCATAATTATTAATCCTCATTATCATTATCAATACTATTACCACCATCATAATTATTTGTGGGATATTTTTCTTTCTCCGTCTTCTGTTATCTTTGATTATATCGCTTTTCTTATTCCCTTTTGCTTTTCCGCTTCTATTCCACTGAATCATTTATTCATTCATTTACACACACACGCAAGCCAACTGCTGCAGAAAGCGCATTCATACCCTCCTCCCTCCTGCTTCACCGCCACCACAGACAGACCGACAGACAGACATAAATATATACATACATACATACATACACATACATATACATATACATATATATATACACACACACACGCACACGCACACGCACAAACAAACAAACAAACACGCACACACACTAATAAATCAAACACAAACACAATAATTCAAATGACCCAAAAAACAACAACAGCTAATAACCAAAACAATTAGCTAAACAGACGAATAAACAAAAGCGCCCACCGCCGCCCGCCCACACTCCTCCTCCTCCTCCTCCTTCTCACGCCGCCCTCGCTCTCCCTCGGATTAAAGACCCCCATTTTTCCGATGGATTCCCCAATTCTCCGATATCCCCCCCACCCCACCCCGATATTTTCTCAAACCCTCCCTTTTTTATCAATATCCTCTCGGTCGGTGTCGTGTTTTCCTCTTTTTTTCTTCTTTTTTCTTCTTTCTTCTTCTTTCAAGTTCGGTGTCATGTTCGCTGTTTTAAGAAATGGATGACTAAATCGATTTTTTCCCTCTCTTTTTCCCGTCATATATTTTTTTTTAATTCGTCTTGCCACTTTTTTGTGCGATTGACGGTTTTCTTTTTTTTTCTTTATATTTTTAAAAATCAATTCCTCTTTTTCTTTCTTTCTTTCATGGTCGTTCAGACAGACAGAGAGATACGCATAATAAACGTAACGACACAAACACACACACGATCGAACCCAGATCTCTCCTGCAAAAAAAGAAAGAAAGAAAGAAAAAAAAAAAGTAAAATAACCCCTAAAACAACATACTAAACAAAAAAACAAAAAACAAAAAAGAAAAAAACAATAAACAATCCCAATCAATACCGGCAAAAAATCAATAAAATAACCCCCCACAAAACAACATACTAAACAAAAAACAATAAAAGAAAAAACAATAAACCCCAATCAATACCGGCGCCGCTACACCCGACCCTCGGCAGTAAGACATCGATCCCCCCACCCCCACCCCTCCAACCCACACCCAAATCCCTCCACCACCAACCCTCCCTATCACTCCCCCCACTTCAAGCAACCCCACCTAACCTCATATTAACCCCCTCCTCCACACCAACCCTCCTACCCCGTTATCAACCCCCCAACCTTCTATCCAACCCTCCCCTATCAACCCCCCCACCTCACCCAACCCCACCTAACCTCCTATCCACTACCCCTCCTCCACCCAAACCCTCCTACCCCGTTATCAACCCACCTACCCTCCCCCATCAACCCCCCACCTCAATCAACCCCAACCCTCTATCCAACTCCCCTCCACCCCAACCCTCCTACCCTCCTCTATCATCCCCTACCTTAACCAACCCCAACCTTCTATCCAACCCCCAACCCCTACCCTCCTACCCCGCCCTTTGACTCCTCCAACCCAACCCCACCAACAACCAACCCCACAACCTCCTATCCTACCCTCCATCCCCCCTCCCCCACTCCAACCCCCTTCCCCCCCCACACCCACAACCAACCCCCCACTCGAAATATCGCAAACTTTTAGACCTAAAAAAGAAAAAAAAATGATGGAAATCCTGTTAAATCTCAGCGGAATCTCGGGCGGTTGTGCTCGGGGCCTTCGAGGGGCGGCGTGAAGGGCGAGGGCGTGGGGGGTGGGGGAGAGGGGGAGAGGGGGAGAGGGAGAGAGGGAGAGAGGGAGAGAGGGAGAGAGGAAGAGGGAAAGGGAGGGAGACAGAGGAAGAGGGAGGGAGACAGAGGGAGAGGGAGAGAGAGAGTGAGTGAGAAAGAGAAAGAGTAAGAATGATTGAGAGTGATTGAGAGTGTACGAGTGTGTGTGTCCGTGTCCGCGTGCACGTGCATGCCCGCTCCTGCACACCCTCAAACAACCCCCAACCCCCATCCCCGAACCCTTCCCCGAACCCGCAACACTTGCCCCTCGACCCCTGGACCCCTGGACCCCCGGACCTTGAACCCGGCTTTCCCGCTGACCCACAGAGCCCGGCCAGGCCAATCAATCGCGTCGTCGCTCCTGGTCGCGGGGGAAAGTCTGCGGACGCCCCACGCCGCGTTCGAGTTGACGTCCCTCGGGCAGTTCTCCTGTCCTTTCTTGTTCCTTCTATTCTCGTCCTTTCTTTTGGGTGTGTTTCTCCTTTACATACTTCTTTCTCTTCTTATTTTCTTGCCCTTTTCTTGTGTGTATTTCTCCTTTATATACTTCTTCCGTTTTCTTTCTTTTTCTTTTATTTTTTTTTTCTCTATTTCTTCTTTCTCTTCTATCTCTCTCTCCACTTCCATTTTCCTCTCGTCTCCGATTCATTTTTCCTCTATTTTTTCTTTTCATTTTCTCTCCTTCTCCTTTTACTTTCTCCTTCACCCTTCCCTTTCCTTTTGCCTCCCCCTTTTCCTCTTCAAGTCGTCTTCCTTTTACTAAATAACACATGAGTCAAATGATGTAATCAGAATAAACAACCAAAAACAAATGAAGCTGATAATGCAAATGATATTCACATTCACATCAAGGAAAAAACAGTAAATACACAAAACATACCACCAAAACAAAATCTACAATCAAAAAAAAAAAAGCACCAAAACAAAATTCACAATCAAAAACAAAAACAAACAAACAAAAAAAAATACCACCAAAAACAGGTTCACAATAAAAAAGCTTCATAATCAAAAACAAACAAAAAATAAATCAACAACAATCAAAAACAAAAAACAAAAATAACAACAGTAAACACTATCAGGCAACCACCTATACTACGAACTCACAGTTGCGCAATAATTCTCTTTTAATGTAATTACTTTTTTGCGCGTCTGACTTCAAAAAGAAGATTCATAAGTTGGATCTTAATTAAGCCAAATGATCAAATGAAATGAGAGCCTCTGAGAACGCTAATATAGGAGAATGATATTAAAAGAAAAATATTAATCAGCTACGTGCACGTCACACCCATAAACAGTAATGGTAATAAAAATTAATTAATGAATAACAACTATAATAATAAAAATAATAATAATGATCATAATGTGTATGTGTATGTGTGTGGGGGGGTGAAGGGATAAGAAGGGAAGGAATAAGGAAGGGAGAAGGGAACAGAGAAACGAAAGAGAAGGAAGAAAGGAAGAGGGGTAAAAGGAAGGGAAGGAATGAGGAAGGGAAAAGGAAATTGAGGAAAGGAAGGGAGAAAATGAGGAAGGCAAAGGGAATAGAGAAACGAAAGAGAAGGAGAAAAGTGAGGGGGAAAAGGAAAGCAGGTAGTAAGGAAGGGAGAAGGGAACAGAGGGAAGAAAGAGGAGAAAGGGAGGAAAGAGGAGAAAGGGGGAAAGAGGAGGAGAGAAAGAAGAAGAGAGGGAGGAAAAAGAATGAAAAAGAGAGAGGAAGGAAAGAAGAAAGACATACGAAGGGAACAAAGAGAAAGAGAAAAGAAAAAGTAGAAAAAGAGAAGAATCCTAAAAGAACACGAAGACGAATCCCAATCAACCCCCCCACCCTCTTTCTTCTCCTCCCGCCCCCCGCCTAACCCCCACCCCACCCCCACCCCCCTAGGCAAACGGATCAAAAGAACCCCACCATTAGGGCGCTGCAACAATAAGCCGCCCGCCCGAATTACAGCCGTTAACCCCGGTCTTCCCTTTCCTCCGATGACCCTAACCGTCATGGCGACTTGTCACGTGACGGAAGACTTCGTGTGCTTCTTGACTGGATTTTCTTATAGTCATACTCCTTTTCTCTTTCTCCTTCTCTGTATGTCTGTCTGTCTCTCTCATTCTCATCCTCATTCACCCTTCCTGTAAATATATATATATATGTGTGTGTGTGTGTGTGTGTGTGTGTGTGTGTGTGTGTGTGTGTGTGTGTGTGTGTGTGTGTGTGTGTGTGTGTGTGTGTGTGTGTGTGTGTGTGTGTGTGTGTGTGTGTGTGTGTGTGTGAGTGACTGAGTGACTGAAAGTGAATGACTGAAAGTGAATGACTGAGAGTGAGAGAGAGAGAGAGAGAGAGAGGAGAGAGAGAGAGAGAGAGAGAGTGGAGAGTGAGTGGTGAGTGAGTGAGTGAGTGAGTGAGTGAGTGAGTGAGTGAGTGAGTGAGTGAGTGAGTGAGTGAGTGAGTGAGTGAGTGAGTGAGTGTGTGCGTTACATCAATATAAATCTAAATATGGATATTAACATATACACAGGTACATATATATGCGTATATATATACATAAATCACACACACACACACACAGTGTGTGTGTGTCTCTCTCTCTCTCTCTCTCTCTCTCTCTCTCTCTCTCTCTCTCTCTCTCTCTCTCTCTCTCTCTCTCTCTCTCTCTCTCTCTCTCTCTATATATATATATATATATATATATATACCTATATACCTATATATACATACATGATGAAGCACCGAGCAGCCGTCAGCTAACTGACTAACCAGAAAAAATGAAAATGATTATCATGACGTCACCGTCGTGTCATAAGAAAAAGGTGTAATAAATCATGAAAGGTAGAAAAAATGCACGCATAATAAAAATTAAATACAAGGCATTTATCCTCTTAATATTTTTCTCCCTCTTTCATCCTTTCACTTTATATTACGTACGAAGAGATGATGAGGCCGGGGAAGAAGGGAGGGGAACAGAGAAGACGTGGATGAGGGAAGGGAAGGAAGGAAGAAATGGACGAGGAAGGGGAGAGGAGAGGGCTATGAAGGAGAGAGAGAGAGAGAGAGGAGAGGGAGAAATGAGTGAAGATAAGCTTATGAAGAATGGGAAGAATAGAAGAGTAGGATGGAATGAATAAAAGGGAAGGGAGCGGAAAAGGAAAGAGAAAGAGACAGAGACAAGAGAGAGAGAGGAGGAGGGGGATAGGGGGAGGAGAAAAGTGAGTGAAGAGGGGACTCAAAAATTCCTGAGGCTCCTCCAATTCTCGTTACCTGTCTCCGGTTCTGATTTTATGACTCTCTTTCTGCCTGTCACTGTCATTATTATCATCATTTTTTTTTCTTTTTTGCCTTATTCATCATCATCGTTGTTGTGAACATCTACTCCGTCTTCCTCTATCCTTATTCCTGTCCTTGACCGCCGTCCTTTATCCAGGAGCGACCTGTCATCAGAAGACATAGTTATGACATGGGGGGAAGGTCATAGACTAGGGGAGGAAGGAGGAGGAGGAGAAGAAGGCAAGAAAAGGGGAGAGAGAAGGCAAGAAGGGGGAAGGGAAAAAAGGAGGAGAAGAGGTAGAAGAAGAAGAAGAAGAAGAAGAAGAAGAAGAAGAAGAAGAAGAAGAGGAGGAGGAGGAAGGAGAAGAAGAAGAAGGAGACGAATGAGAAGAAGAAGAAGAGGTGGAGGAGGAAGAAGAGGAAGAGGGAGAGAGGAGGAAAAGCATTAGGAGAGTTGAGATATGGAGACTGAAAAATGGAGGTTAATGAAAGAGTCGCAGAAATAGACACGACCGCCCGCCCGCACTAATAATAAAATAATACCCTTACGTAATAAAATTTAAAAAATATATACCGTTACGCAACAGCAGCAAAATAACGCCCTTACGCCCTCAAATCATGCCCCACCCCAACAGAACCAAGAATACCGCGCAACAAAACCATGCCCTTCCGTAATGAGAGAAATTTTAACGCCCTTTCCCTTCCTCAGACAAATAAATAAACAAACAAGAATTTTCTGAAGGTTGATCCTGGGCCAAAATACGCCAGGCCCTCATCACTCGGCTTCTGAGACGGGCGGAAGGGGGGGGGGGGAAGAGACACCTGGCGCGCTAATAAGTCATAGGACACCTGGAGACACGGCGTCTGCCTTGCTTTCGCCAACCTCCTCCTCCCTCCGTCCCTCCTCCCTATACATTCCTCCCTCCTCCTCCTCCTCCATTTCATCTTCCTTCCTCCTCCTTCCCTCCTCCTCCATTTCCCCCTTCTCCTCCACTTCCTCTTCCTTCCTCCCTCCTCCCCTCCCTCCCGCCTCCTCCTTCTTCTCCTCCTCCTCTTCCCACTTCCTCCCTCCTACTCCTCCATCTCTTCCTTCCTCCTCCTCCTCCTCCTCTTTCTCCCTCCTCCCTACAAATTCCTCCTTCCTCCTTCCTCAATCCTCCTTCTTCCCTCCTCCCTCCTTCAAACGTCGTCTCTTCGACCTTACGCTCGCTCTCTCCTTTGATGTTTTTGTCGGAATATTAAGACTGATTGCGTTTCGTTCTTTCCCTTTATCTATTTTTTTTCTTTTTTCTTCATTTTTGCCGTTCAATTTGTCCGTCTGTTAGTCTGCCTACCTGCGTGCTTGCTTGTGTGCCTGCCTGCTCGTCTGTCTGCCTGTTCGTCTGTCTGGCTGCATGCCTTCCTGCTTGCCTGCCAATCTGTCTGTTCGTGTCTGCCTGCCTGCCTACTTGCCTGCCTTCCCGCCACTAAATACACACAAAAATAAAAGTAAGCAAAACAAAATAAAAACAAAAACAAAACCAAGAAAACAACCCCAAAGAAAAGAAAAGAAAACAAAAAACAAAGAAAAAAATAAAAACAAAACCAAGAAAGCATCCCCGAAGAAAAGAAAAAAAAGAAAAAGAAAGAAAGAAAGAAAGAAAGAAAAAAAAAACGGTTGGGCGCCCGCAGATCCTTTCCTTATTGAGAGCGAATCCCAGGAACGCCGCGACGGAGATACGTGTAAAAAAAAAGAAGGATCCTACTCGTCCTCGTATCCTTTTAGGGAATGGAGATAACCCGTTCCTTTCGCTCCTTCGCTTCGTCTGTTTCTTCCTCCTCTTTTCTCCGTTCCTTTCGCTCCTTCGCTTCGTCTGTTTCTTCTTCCTCCTTTCTCCGTTCCTTTCGCTCCTTCGCTTCGTCTGTTTCTTCCTCCTCTTTTCTCCGTTCCTTTCGCTCCTTCGCTTCGTCTGTTTCTTACTCCTCTTTTCTCCGTTCCTTTCGCTCCTTCGCTTCGTCTGTTTCTTCCTCCTCTTTTCTCCGTTCCTTTCGCTCCTTCGCTTCGTCTGTTTCTTCCTCCTCTTTTCTCCGTTCCTTTCGCTCCTTCGCTTCGTCTGTTTCTTCCTCCTCTTTTCTCCGTTCCTTTCGCTCCTTCGCTTCGTCTGTTTCTTCCTCCTCTTTCTCCGTTCCTTTCGCTCCTTCGCTTCGTCTGTTTCTTCCTCCTCTTTTCTCCGTTCCTTTCGCTCCTTCGCTTCGTCTGTTTCTTCCTCCTCTTTTCTCCGTTCCTTTCGCTCCTTCGCTTCGTCTGTTTCTTCCTCCTCTTTTCTCCGTTCCTTTCGCTCCTTCGCTTCGTCTGTTTCTTCCTCCTCTTTTCTCCGTTCCTTTCGCTCTTTCGCTTCGTCTTTTTCTTCTTCCTCTTTTCTCCGTTCCTTTCGCTCCTTCGCTTCGTGTTTTGCTTCCTCCTCCTCCTCCTCCTCTTTTCTCCGTTCCTTCGCTTCGTCAATTTCTTCCTCCTCCTTATCCTCCTCTTTTCTCCGTTCCTTCGCTTCGTCTTTTTCTCCCTCCTCCTTATACTCCTCTTTTCTCCGTTCCTTTCGGTTGTTCTCTTCTTCCTCTTCCTCTTCATATTTTCCGTTCCATTCGCTCCTTCTCTTTTTCTTCTTCTCCCTTCTCATTTTTCCATCCCTTTCGCTCCTTCCCTTCGTCTTTTTCCTCCTCCTACTTTCTCCGTTCCTTTCGGTTCTTCTCTTCTTCCTCTTCCTCCTCATTTTTCCGTTCCTTTCGCTCCTTCTCTTTTTCTTCATCTTCTCCCTCCTCTTTTTTCCATCCCTTACTTCTTCCTCCTCTTCTTTCCATCCCTTACGCTCCTTCTCTTTTTCTTCATCTTCTCCCTCCTCTTTTTTCCATCCCTTACTTCTTCCTCCTCTTCTTTCCATCCCTTTCGCTCCTTCTCTTCCTCTTCCTCTTCATTCTCCTCGTTTCTTACTCTTTCTTTCTTTCAATTCCCCCTTAATCATTAACTATCGTATTAACAAAAGCATTATTAACAAATGCCCAAACCTGAACATTCAAAGCCAACAAAAGAAGACAAATAAATAAATAAATAAAGAGAATGAAAAAGGCGAGAAAAAGAGAAACAATAAAATAGAGAAAAAAGAATAAAATTCCAGAGACAACGGCAATCCCCCCCCCCCTCGCCAAGGAGTTCCTCTCGAAGCCTCCGGTCGGCCGAGGCTCTCGAAGGAGGGCCCTGCTTCCGCCTCTCTCTCTCTCTCTCTCTCTCTCTCTCTCTCTCTCTCTCTCTCTCTCTCTCTCACTCTCTCTCTCTCTCTCTCTCTCTCTCTCTCTCTCTCTCTCTCTCTCTCTCTCTCTCTCTCTCTCTCTCTCTCTCTCTCTCTCTCTCTCTCTCTCTCTTCTCTCCTCCTTCCTCCTCCTTCCCCCGTTCTCTTCCTTCCCCGTTCTCTTCCTTTCCCCCGTTCTCTTCCTTCCCCCGTTCTCCTCCTTCCCCCGTTCTCCTCCTTCCCCCGTTCTCCTCCTTCCCCGTTCTCCTCCCTTCCCCCGTTCTCCTCCTTCCCCCGTTCTCTTCCTTCCCCCGTTCTCTTCCTTCCCCCGTTCTCTTCCTTCCCCCGTTCTCTTCCTTCCCCTGTTCTCTTCCTTTCCCCCGTTCTCTTCCTTCCCCCGTTCTCTTCCTTCCCCCGTTCTCTTCCTTCCCCCGTTCTCTTCCTCCACTAATGCTCCTCCTCCTCCTCCTTTCTCCTTCCTTCTTCTTCGCCTCCTCCTCCTCCTTCTCCGCCTCGAACCTCTCAGCTCCTCCTAGCAACGGAGAGTTATTCTGAGCTCTCTCTCTCTCTCGCCCACTTCTGGTCGTCTCGTGTTTTTATCTCCTATGCTTCGTTAATTTTTTTCCTATTAACCTTCATTTCTTTTCTTCCTTTTCGATTGTATTTTTTTCTCTTTCTCTTTCTTCTCGTTTATTCTTTTGTTTTCCTTTTTGGTAATCAATTACACAAATCAATGTCAATAATTTAATAATCAAATTAAAAAATATATAATATATATAAACTATAAAAAATAAATATATAAATAAACACGAAACACTGATCAATAATTTTATATATATATATACATATATATATATATATATATATATATATATATATCAAATACATAAATACACACACACACACGCACACACACACGCGCACACGCACACACCCACACACACACACACACACACACACACACACACACACACACACACACACACGCGCACGCACATACACTCACACACATATCAAAAACAAAATCAAACCACATCAAGCAATCACCAAACCACCCAATCAACCACCACAAAAAATACCCCCCCAAAAAAAAAAAAAAAAAAAAAATTCTCCCGACATATTCCTCCCGCCGAAAGGTCGCCCTAACCCCCGCCCCTTCGACCCTCCCCCCGCCGTCCTAACCCTCCCCCCCTCCCTGACTGCAATTAAGGTCCGCATTAACAGACCCGTAAGTGTGCATCGCTGCCCTAATCAAGGCGGCTCTTTGATTGGCTCCGAATCCGCTTGCCTCGTCCACCCCGCGCCCCTCGTTCGCATTCGGACACGGGCGTCGTTCGTATTAGTATTCGTTTCATATTCTCTCTGTCTCTGTCTTTGGCTTCGTCTTCGGTCCATGTTCTTCGTCTGTGTCATCGTCTCTCTTGTTGCTTCTTATTCCTGGTCTTCGTCTTTTTTTTCTTTCTTCTTATTCTTACTCTTCATCTACGTCTAAGTATACGTTTTCGTTTTTTTCTCCTTCTCATTCTCTTTCTTCCTCTTCTTCTTCTTCTTCTTCGCCTTCTCAGCCGCCTTCTTCGTCTTCACCTTAACCTTCACCTTCACCTTCACCTTCACCTTCACCTTCTTCCTGTTCCTCCTCTTCCTCCTTTTATTCCTCTTCTGTTCATACCTCTTCCCCTCTTCTCTTATCCTTCCTCTTCCTCTTGTGTCTTCTTCTTTTTCCTCCTTTTCTTATGACGCAACGTCCGAGTCGCAGCATTAGTATGCTTCTGGCTAATATTAATGCTGTGGTCATTTGCCTCCTCGCTTCGCCCACTTCATGCTACGTCATTTTCCTTTGCGTGTGTCTATTTTCTCTTTCTTGTCCTTTGCTTCCTACTTACTCACTTGCTCCGACTCACTCACTCGCACTCTCTCAATCCCTCACTCACTCTTTTCTCTGTCTCTCTGTGTCTCTCTTTATGTCTCTCTCTCTCTCTCTCTCTCTCTGTGTCTGTCTCTGTCTCTCTCTCCCTCTCCCTCTCTCTCTCCCTTTCCCTCTCTCTCTCCCTCCCATTCTGCCTGTCCTTGCCTCCCTCTCCTACTT
>NC_091575.1:29038206-29040706 GCF_042767895.1 Penaeus vannamei
CACCTTGAGAACACGTGGGGGGGAGGGGCATTATTCATCGGTTTATATACTTACTCATTTATTCATTCATCTGATCTTTCTGTTCATTCATCTGTTCATTCATTTGTTCTTTCTGTTCATTCGTATGTTCCTTCATGTTTTTTTTCCATTCATTCACCTGTTCTCTCTATCCATTCCTCCGTTCTTTCCATTCATTCACCCGTTCCTTCTATTCATCCCTCCGTTCTTCCTGTTCATTCATCCGTCCTTCCGTTTCGGCTGCACCCGAGTCGAGCGTCGGCGGCCGGAACATTGGAGACCCGTTTTCGCGAAAGTTCTTTGGCCTTAATGGGACTTCCGATTTATGGATGGCAGGCAGAGAGTAGGTAAGTAGGTAGGTAGTTAGGTAAGTACGTAAGTATGTATGTAAGTATGTAAGTATGTAAGTAAGTACGTAAGTCAGTACGAAAGTAAGTACGTAAGTAAGTAAGTAAGTAGCTAAGTAGGCAGGCAGGCAAGTGGGCACGTGGGCAGGCAGGCTGGCTGACTGGCTGGCAGACGGACAGACTGACAGACGGACAAACAGATAGACAGACAGACAAACAAACAGAAAAGTGACAGATTATCAGAGAGGCAGGCAACCAGACGCGCTATCACAAACACCCCCACCCCACCCCACCCCACATCCCCAAACCCACAAACAAACAAACACGAGTTACACAAACGCAAAAAAAACGAAAAAAAAAAAAAAAAAACGAAAACAAAACGACAACAGACCACCGAGCGCCCACAAAGGCCACCCACCCCACCCCACCCAACACGCCCACATCCCCAAACCCACAAACAAACAAACACGAGTTACACAATCGCCAAAAAAAAACACACAAAAAACAAAAAACGACAACAGACCACCCCGCCCCCACAAAGGCCAGCCGGCCCGAGGGGGCGCCCCCGGATCGCCCGCACCGCCGGCCAGGGTAAACAGCCCTCCGCGGCCCCCGTGCCCCCCGCGCTAAATATGTCAAGTGCACGGGCCTTCTCCGCCTCCTTCACCCCCCCCCCCCCGTCGCTTCTTCGCCTCCTCCTCCTTGGCCTGTTCTCGTTCTTTATTCTCCTCCTCCTTCCTATCTTGTTCCCTCTCTTATTCTTCTGCCTTCTCCGCCTCCTTCACCCCCCGTCGCTTCTTCTTCGCCTCCTTCTTGCCCAGTTCTCGTTCTTTGTCTTACTTCTCTTGTCCATTCTCCTCCTCCTTCCCATCCTGTTGCCTCTCTTATTCCTTCTGTGCCTTCTCCGCCTCCTTCACCTCTTCGTCTCCTTCTTGCCCTGTTCCCCGTTTTTTGTCTTATTTCTCTTGTCCATTCTCCTCCTCCTTCCTATCCTGTTCCCTCTCTTATTTCTCCTGTGCCTTCTCCGCCTCCTTCGCCCCCGTCGCTTCTTCGCCTCCTCTTTCTTGCCCAGTTCTCGTTCTTTATTCCCCTCCTTCTTCCTATCCTGTTCCCTCTTTTATTCCTCCTGTACCTTCGCCTCCTTCGCCCCCCGACGGGTCTTCGCCTCCTCCCTCTTACCCTGTCCTCGTTCTTTATCTTATTTATCTTGGTCCATTCTCCTCCTCGCTTCTCCTCCTTCCCTCCTCCTTATCCTGTTCCTGCTTCATCCTGTTCCTTCTCCCCCACTTTCACCTCCTTTTTCTTATCCTGTCCCCTCTCTAATTCCTCCTGTGCCTTCTATTCTTTTTTATCCTGTTCTTGTTCCTGTTCCTACTCTTCCTTCTCCTCCTCCTCCTCTCTCTTATCTTCCTACTACTCTTACTTGTCCTCCTTCCCTACTGTTCCTGCTCTTCCTTATCCTATTCCTCTTGCTCCTCCTTATCCCCTCCTCCTTCAAATCCTGTTCCTCCTTCCTCCTCCTTATCCACTTCACTTCCACATCCCCCTCCTGCTCCTCCTATCCCTTCTTCACCTCTCGTTCTTCTCATTCTGCTCCTCTTTGCCTTCCTCGTAAGTTTCAATGTCCTCCCCATCCACCTCCACCTCCTCCCTCTCTCCCTCCCTCCCTCACTCCTCCCTCCCTCCTTCTCTCCTCCCTCCTCCCTTCACTCCTCTCTCTCCTCCCTCACTCCTCTCTCCTCCCTCCCTCCCTCCCTCCCTCCCTTCCTCCCTCCCTCCTTCCCTTCCTCCGTTCCTCCCTCCCTCCCTCCTTCCCTCCCTCCCTCCCTCCCTCCCTCCCTTCTCCTCCTCTCCTTCCCACCCACCCTGAAAATACCGACCCCCATCCCCCCACCCCACCCACCCCACCCCTACCCCTTCCCCGCTAATCGACGCAAATAAAACGCCAAATTAAACGAATCACTCTCAGGCGGCAGAACCACGCGCGCAAATTACGTACGGAGCGGTCAGAACGAAATGAAAACATACACACGGAGCTATTTGGCATCCTATTACAAGCACTTAGTGAAATGTGGGGCTTGCTAGGATAAACAAACTCACTCACACACACACACACACACACACACACACACACA
>NC_091575.1:29050706-29055706 GCF_042767895.1 Penaeus vannamei
AGAGAGAGAGAGAGAGAGAGAGAGAGAGAGAGAGAGAGACAGAGAGTGAGAGAGAGAGTGAGAGAGTGAGAGAGAGAGAGAGAGAGAGAGAGAGAGACAGAGAGACAGAGAGACAGACAGACAGACAGACAGACAGAGAAAGACAGAAAGACAGAGAGAGACAGAGAGAAAGATGAAAGACAGACAAAGAGAGAGAGCAATGGGTGCCAGCAGGGTCCGAACTCTACGGGCCCCGCACTCCGCATTTCACAACGCGATCCTCCCTGCTACGACCATGATGCAAATGGAGTGACGGACAAGTTTTTAAATTAATTGAATCTTCGAATCTGCCTCACCCTATAAAAAGAAAAGAAAAGAAAAGAAAAGATAGAAAGAAGAGGACGAAGAAGAAGATGAAGAAGAAGAAGAAGAAGAAGAAGAAGAAGATGAAGATGAGGAAGAAGAAGAAAAAAAAGAATTCGAAACATGTTTGACAAAGAGTTCTAACCGTGACTGTAATACAGCTCGCCCTCCCCTGTAAATAAAGGACTTGAAACTCAAATTCTTCCTCCCCAACCCCATCCCCCAACCCCCCCTTACAACGTCCTTCAGCTATCCCCTTTTCAACGACTCGTTTACTAAAGAGTCTACCGCAATTCTGGCCAAAAAAGAAGTCACTAATTCCATTAAAAAAAGAAAAAACAATGAACAAAAAAACACACAAACGAGAAGTCCCCAATTCTGGCCAAAAAAGAAGTCACTAATTCCATTAAAAAAAGAAAAAACAATGAACAAAAAAACACACAAACGAGAAGTCCCCAATTCTGGCCCAAAAAAAGAAGTCACTAATTCCATAAAAAAAGAAAAAAAAAACAATGAACAAAAAGCAGACGAACGAAAAGTCCCGACCCCATAATTAATTCCTGAACACAGGGCTAACTAATTTCCATTTTTATTTCCATATTTCACCAAACCCGTCCGTTCTAAACTTCACGGCAAGCTTTTACTTTGAAGTACGAACACACACTACACAGTCCCGACTTTGGTGTGTGTGTGCGTGTGTGTGTGTGTGTGTGTCTCTGTGTGTGTGTGTGTGTGTGTGTGTCTGTGTGTGTGTGTGTGTGTGTGTGTGTGTGTGTGTGTGTGTGTGTGTGTGTGTGTGTGTGTGTGTGTGTGTGTGTGTGTGTGTGTTGTGTGTGTGTGTGTCTGTGTGTGTGTGTGTGTGGGTGTCTGTGTGTGTGTGTGTGTGTGTGTGTGTGTGTGTGTGTGTGTGTGTGTGTGTGTAAAAATGTGTGTGTGTGTGTGTGTGTGTGTGTGTGTGTGTGTGTGGGAGAGAGAGAGCAGAGAGAGAGAGAGAGAGAGAGAGAGAGAGAGAGAGAGAGAGAGAGAGAGAGAGAGAGAGAGAGAGAGAGAGAGAGAGAGAGAGAGACATAACAGATACATAGATAAATAGATGTATATATATATATATATATATATATATATATATATATATATATATATATATATAGAGAGAGAGAGAGAGCAGAGAGAGAGAGAGAGAGAGAGAGAGAGAGAGAGAGAGAGAGAGAGAGAGAGAGAGAGAGAGAGAGAGAGAGAGAGAGAGAGAGAGAGGGAGGGAGAGTGGAGGGAGAAAGAAAGACAGAAATAGAAAGAGAGAGAGGAAGAGAGAAAGGGAGAAAGAAAGAGAGAGACAGACAGACAGACAGAGAGACAGAGAGAGAGAGAGAGAGAAATACAACACACGTATACCTTAACAATTAGCTAAAACTTTGCGCCAAACTTAGTTGCACATGCAAACTTCTTATCAACATAAAACGGAGTTCGTTCGATGCGGCAAACGCTTAAGCCGGTGACAAATAGCATCAGACAGCTCTCGTTCTCTCTTCTCTCGCCTCGTTCTCCCTCTCTCTCTCTGTCCTTCTCTTCTCTCGTTCTCTCTTCTCTCGCCTCGTTCTCCCTTTCTCTCTCTCTGTCCTTCTCTCTTCTCGTTCTCTCTTCTCTCGCCTCGTTCTCCCTTTCTCTCTCTCTGTCCTGCTCTCTTCTCGTTCTTCTTTCTCTTCTCTCGTCCTGTTCTTCTTTTCTCTTTCCCTCCTCCTCCTGTCTTCTCTCGCCTCGTTCTTCATTTATCTGTCTCTCCTTCTCTTTCTCATTTTATGTTGTTGTAGTGGTTGTTATTTTTTCCGTATTTATTCATATTTTTGAACTTTTTTGTGATTTAATCTATCCATCTACTAACTACCCAAAGTACTTTCCTCTCCGTCCGTCTTTCCGGTCTTCCCTGACGTCTCTTTTTTTTCTTTCTTCCCTACCTTCCTTCCTTACCTCCTTCCTTCCTTTCTTCTTTCCCTCCTTCCTTCCTTACCTCCTTCCCTCCCTCTCTATCTTCCTTCCTTCCCCCTCCTTGTCTCCCCTTTTTTTCTCCATCTCCTAATTTCCCCGCCAGCCAAGGTCGGACTGGGTCATGGGTGGTTTGACCTCAAATGGCAGAGCTTCTCTTCTCTCCTTCCTTCCTCTCTTCCTCCTTCTATGTTCCTTTCTTCGCTTTCTTTTTCCCTCTTCATTCCTTTCTTCTTTCCCAAATTTCTCTGAAGCTTTTATGTCATTTTCCCTTTCTCTCCTCCTTCCAATCTCCACCCCTACCCTCTCTTCCTCTTCTTTCTCTTTCTTTTTTCTTTCCTTTCCTCCCTCCTCTCCTATCTTCCCTTCCCCACCATCCTTCCCTCTTTCCCTTTTCCTCCTCCTTCTCCCTCCCTCCCTCCCTCCCCCCATTCTTTCCCATCCCTACCTCCCTCCCTCCTCCCTCCCTCCCTCCCTCCCTCCCTCCCCCTCCCTCTCTCCTCTCCTCCCTCCCATCCCATCCTCCCCCCATCCATCCTTCTTCCCTCTCTCCTCCCATCCTCCTTCGTCCTCCCTCTTCCTCCCTTCCCTCCCTTCCTCCTCTCTCTCCTCCCTCCCTGCCCCTCCCTCCCTTCCTTCTTCCTCCTCCTTCCCTTCCCATTCTCCCATCCTCCTCCCCCATTCTTTCCCTCCTCCCTTCCCTCCCCTTCTCCTCCCTCCCATTCTTCCCATCCCTCCATCCCTCCCTTCCCTCCCTCCCTCCCTCCCACCCTTCCCCTCCTCCCTTCC
This sequence comes from Penaeus vannamei, assembly GCF_042767895.1. NCBI lineage: Eukaryota > Metazoa > Arthropoda > Malacostraca > Decapoda > Penaeidae > Penaeus > Penaeus vannamei. The sequence goes on from NC_091575.1 coordinate 29,053,815, forward strand.
TCCTCCTTCCCTCCCTTCCTTCCCTGAGCTGCAGGATGATCAAGCGCTGAATGGACGAGGTCTTCCCGTCTCTATCCGTTTGGCAACTTTGGCCATTCCAAAAACTTTATGTATGCGTAACTGACTCGCTCTCCCGGGCTCGTTCCTCTCGCCATCCCTCTCTCCCTCGCTCCCTCCCTCCTCTCCTTCCTTTTCTTCTTTCTTTCTTCCATTCTCTCTTTATTTTTTCATTACTTTCTTTCTTTCTATTTTTTCTTTTTCTTTCTTTCTTTCTATCTTTATTTTTCTTTCTATCTTTATTTTTCTTTCTTTTTTCCTTCCCGGAAACGAGTGCGGATTTGAAGACTCTGACAGGAGATTAATTCTTAAAAATGGTAATCTGGCCTGGGGCTAGGAATGGGGCTGGGACTGGGAATGGGAATATGAGTGGGAATGGAAGTGGGGATAGGAATGGGACTGGGAATGGAAATATGGCTGGGAATGGAAGTGGGGATAGGAATGGGATTGGGAATGGAAATGGAGATAGGAATGGGGCTGGGAATGGAAATATGGCTGGGAATGGAAGTGGGGATAGGAATGGGACTGGAAATGGAAATGGAAATAGGAATGGGGCTGGGAATGGGAATTTGGGTGGGAATGAGAATGGGAGTATGGCTGGGAATGGAATTGGGGATAGGAATGGGGCTGGAAATAGGGATAGGAATGGGTCTAGGTCTAGGAATAAGGATGAGAATATAGTTGGGACTAGGAATGGAAATGGAAACGGTGATAGCAAATTGGAATGGGAAAGCGGATGGAAACAGAGAACCGGGGCTAGACCTACGGACCGCAATGGGAGTAGGGGATAGGGTATGGGGGTCAGGGCGAGTCTTCCATCAAAGCTCACCACCATCTTGGGTTCCTTAGTCAGCGCTAGCACCGACACTTTGCTGACTAGCTGACTTGCTGACCTATAAACCGCAATGGGAGTAGGGGACAGGGTATGGGGGTCACAGCGAGTCCTTAGTCAGCGCTGGCACCGACACTTTGCTGACTCGCTGACTTGCTGACCTATAAACCGCAATGGGAGTAGGGGACAGGGTATGGGGGTCACAGCGAGTCCTTAGTCAGCGCTGGCACCGACATTTTGCTGACTCGCCGACTTGCTGACGCGCCTGAATCAGCAAAAGATACGGCGCATCCCACGTCAAGGAGACCGAACATGTGACATCGCTCGCATGGCAATATACTTAAAAATAATGAATAATAAAAAAAATAACGAATAAAACTACGCGGTCATACAACCCTCGTCGCAACAGGCACGACCTAATTCCATTCACGCCATACCCTGAGAAGGAGAAATCTAACGAAGACTGTATAAGCCACAGTTTAATAAATACCTTCCCGTTTTGAATATCCATAAATCCATTCATTCAATTCATTCATCATCATTCATTCATAGTCCACACATTCATTCATCATCCACCCATCAATTCATTCCTTTATCATCCACACATCCATTCATTCATCATCCACACATTAATTCATTCATAATCCACACATCCATTCATTCATCATCCACACATTCATCATTCATCCACACATTCATCATTCATCTTCTATACATTCATTCATTCATCCACACATTCATTCATTCATCATCCACACATTCATTCATTCATCATCCACACATTCATTCATTCATCATCCACACATTCATTCAACCATACATTAATTTAATAATTCATTAACCACACATTCATTCATCCAAACATCCATTGATTCATCCACACATTCATTCATTCATTCATCAATACATTAATTCAACCATTCATCAATCACACATTTATTCATCCAAACATCCATTCATCATCCACACATTCATTCATTCATTCATCCTTACATTAATTCAA
>NC_091575.1:29082913-29085413 GCF_042767895.1 Penaeus vannamei
TCTTACTGCGAAAGCAAACAGCGTTGAACTTGCCTACCTACGAAAATAAAATATCCTTCGTGACCACATTTTCTTGTACATTTTTGAGGGGCAGAGAGAGAGAGAGAGAGAGAGAGAGAGAGAGAGAGAGAGAGAGAGAGAGAGAGAGAGAGAGAGAGAGAGAGAGAGAGAGAGAGAGAGAGAGCACGAGTCCACTCGAATCAGCATTAAAATAACCTTCGTGAGCACCGACATTTTCTTGTACATTTTTGAGGGGGGGGGGAAGCAAAAAGTGTGTTTTGTACATCTGTGAAAAAGCTGAAAACTGTTTTCCATCCTTAAGTTGATATAAAAGCATAGATTATAAACATATAAATCGAATAAGAAAGTAAAATAAAACGCCTCAAAGAAAAATATAAATCAGTGAAAATAACTATATAAACGAACATACAATAAACAAATTCAACTTGAACCACAAAATATCCCCCAGAAAAATAAAATATACGCAAAAACACACAAACATACCGAGAAAATCAAGTTACTCATTTGATTTCCCAATACAAGCAAAATCTTCCAATAATGATGATAATAAGTGAACGAATATGATGAGTGAAAAGGTCATGTGTCTCCCTCACGCCATCGACGCACCAACTGGCCCCTAATTCCTCGAAGCCAGTAATAAAATATGGATAAAAACAGACGACTAACGCGCGGATGTTCCGTTTTCATTGCTTCCGTTTTCTATGATATTTTTATACGTTCTTTGTGGAAAATAACATACTGAGAGATGTATTAAGATATGTATACAGTTATTCGAGAGCTGTAGCAATTTTGAAAGGAAATATGTCCGTCGAGAATAAGCCAATAAAGATTATTTATTTATTTAGGTTCCTTGATGTGTTATTAGATCTTAATTTATCTATGTATGCTATTGTGTTTCTTTTACATTATTTTTTTCTCTTTACATATCTCCATGGGTATAATAACATAGTAATAGGCATAATATCTAAATACACAAAAGGTTTATCAATTTAAGAAAATAGAAAATATATAAACTATTAAAATAATAATGATAATACACATTTATATTCAGGCTACCTGCTACCTGAAATGTTATTTACCCTCCCTCCATATCTCCATGATTACAATAACATACTAATAGATACGATAACTAAATACACAAAAGGTATATCAATTCAAAAAAAGAAAAATATACGCAAAGAGATAAAACAAAAAAATACACATTTATATTCAGGCTACCTGAAGTGTTATTTACCCGCCCTCCCCTCCCTCCCCTCCCTCCCCTCCCCCCTTTAAGGATTATCTTCGGGGATTCGAGAGACAGATTACCCACAAACCCTCGTGTTCCGAATGCGGTGATTTGAGAGTTAGTTTGGGTTTAAAGAGGGGTTATGCGTGACCTCTGTTGGGTCAAGGGGAAGGGAGGGAGGGAGGGAGGGGGAGGAAGGGAGGAGTAGAGAAGGGAGGAATATAGGAGGAAGGGAGAAAGGGAATAGAGGAGGAAGGGGGAAAGGAGGAGTAGAGAAGGAAGCGGGGAAGGGAGGAACAGAGGAGGAAGGGGGGAAAGGGGGGTTGTGGAGAGAGGAGGGGGGGGGAGAGAAGGCTGAGGGGGAGGGGGGGGAATGAGGGAGGAAGGAGGGAAGGCTGGGGGTAGGAGAGAGGGAGTATGGAAGGGGAGATGGAGGGGAGGGTAATAGAGGAGGAGAGGGGCAGAGAAGGAGGGATAGAGAAGAAAAAGAGGGAAGGAAGCAAATACAGGAGTAGAAGGGAGGTAAAGGAAAGAGGGAGAGGACGAGGAGGGAGAGAGCAGGGGAAAAGAGGACAGGAGGAAGAGTTGAGGAGGGAATGGAAAGGAGACAGGGAAAGTGGAGGATTAGAAGAAGGAAGAGGAAGAGAAGCAGGAGTAGGAAGAGGAGGAGAACGAGGAGCAGGAGATGAACGAGGAGGAGGAAGAGGAGAAGAACAAAGAAGAAGAGGAGGAGCAGGAGATGGACGAGAAGGAGGAAGAGGAGATGAACGAAGAGGAGAAAGAAGTGGAGAACGAGGAGTAGGAAGACGAGGAGGAGAAGGAGGAGGAAGTAGAAGGGCAAGAGAGGAGGAAGGAGGAAGAGTTGAGGAATCAATGCGTAAACTCGCGCCGAGATTTGACTCCTGACACTCCTATCGATTCAGAGACAAGAAAGGCGATTCACTAAATCATATGATGTTTTTGTTTAACTTTCAGACGGAAACACACACACACACACACACACACACACGCACGCACGCAGGCACACACACACACACACACACACGCACGCACGCACGCACACACACACACACACACACACACACACACACACACACACACACACACACACACACACACACACACACACACACACACACACACACACACACACACACACACACACACGCACGCACGCACATGCACACACACACACACGCGAGCGCGCGCGCGCACATAAACAAACAGACAACCAATCAATACATTCCACCA
>NC_091575.1:29090413-29092913 GCF_042767895.1 Penaeus vannamei
ATGATAATAATAATAATGATAATAACAATAATAATAATAATGATAATAATAATAATAATGATAATAATAATAATAATGATAATAATAATAATAATAATAATAATAATAATAATAATAATAATAATAATAATAATAATAATAATAATAATAATAATAATAATAATATTAATAATAATAAAAATTAAAATAATAACAATCATCATCATAATTGCAACAACAAAAATAACAATAACAATAAAAGCCTTATGGCTAACAAGAACAACAAAAACAACAGCAACGCCGGTAAGAGCGCGTGCGTAATGCGTGCTTTTGGGTGACACGGCCGCGCGTGACTGGTTGGTGTGACCGCGTGTTAACTGGTTCACACCTTGACGTCGAGTTGCTGTACGCTTTATTTTATTTTTTCTTTCTTCCTCTTTCAGTCTTGGCTTTTATTTCTTTTCTTTTTCTCTTTCTGTCTTTCTGTCGGTAATGTTATCGCTATCAAAATCAGTGTTAATCATTTATATCATTATCAGCGTGATGATTATTCATATCATTATTAATGTGATAATCATACATATCGTTATCACTGTTCATATTGCTATTACTATTACTGTTTATTACTATTACTATTGTTATTACTAATAATGCTAGTACTACTGTTATTACTATCATTATCATTATAATCATCATTATTGATGTTTGTTGTAATTGTGATTATCACTATTATAATTATCATTTTCTTTATTGTTTATTTGTCAAATAACTAACGCTATCAATATACATACATGATAACCACAGCTATCAATTCGCTATTGTATTCGCTATTATATCTATTATCAACATCAATCCTATTAACCTATTTTTTCTTATACTCATCACTTTCATCGTCATTACTCATGGCATTGTCATCTCTACCGTTACCATTAGTTAATCTATGTCCCCGCAAGCAATAATGTTGTTTGATGCGTTTTCATTATTCTTCTTCTCTTCCCTCTTCTTCGTCTCCTCTTTTGCTTCATTATTCTCCTCCTATTTCATTTTCTCGCAGGCTATACATTAAACGCACAACGAGTGTATTTCTTCTTTGGAAAGCGAGAGAAAACAAAAAATACGTTACACGTTTTCTGTTGTAAGAACCACCTTTATTTTTTGGGGCAAGTCATTTCGTATTGTGCTACGAATCTTCTTAAAGAACAAACGAGAAGTTAACACTATTCCCTAACTTTGAAGAAAAAGAAACCCTCTTTTGGCGGGAAAAATAAGAACCGTAAGTCTTGTGTTATAATAAATTTTCGAAAATAGAAGAAAGGATAAGTCCGTTTCCCCTTTCTCTTGCGTGGGCGATTTGTGGCCGACCCAAAGGGGATTATATCTAACCCGCCCTTCTTCCTTCTTCGCCAGATTAATCACCGGATTTGGGATTCACGTGAGTCGCGCCAAAATTAAAAACATGGAAAAAACGTAGAATTAGAAAACAAGAAGAAAATTTATTGTTTAACGGATAGCGTTTCTTGATATTTTGGCAAGCAATGTTGGGTTGTTGGCATGTTCTATTAATTTCATATTTTCTCTGCATTTACAAATTTACTCATATATAATACTATACGTATCTCTACAATAAAATTAATGGCTACCATTTCGCTTAACTTTGTGTGCTATTAGATTGTAGGTTTTGAACTCAACTGAAAAAGGGAAACTAGGAACCACCGGCTGACAAAATATGATTCGAAAACCATAAAGTCTCTAATTTAAATTTAGGAGAAAAGGAAAAGTACAAATACCATCACCAAACACCAGCAATCACCTTTAAACGAACAGCAAAAGCACATGCATTAAAGAGAAAACCATAATTGATTTACCATTCTATCCATCTTTTCGGCGATCCATGGTCCCATTTCCTAGCGTAGGCCTACATCCCGGAGACGAAGTGGCAACGTGGCAACTCGAGTCACGTGTCATTCCCCCTGCCTCCGCCCCCCTTGTCCGTCACAGCTTTCCTCTCCCCTGGTAGAACGTGTCATGTCATTAAGGGAATAAAGTGTCATATAATCTGCATAACTGAACCAGGGCCGGCTGAGAATGTTTCATGGCGGGAAGATATTAAATGTCCTTCATTTTTCAAGAAGATACGTTGGATTCATTTCAGATGGATTTAAAAGAAGAAAAGAAGTTAGGAAATAGAAAAAAAAAGGAAAATCGTGGTTGGCGGTCTCGATAAGCAACGGAAAGGACATGGTTTTAGAGTTGACTAGGACACGTCGTGAAGAAACAGACAGCGTGGCCTAAAGTCGACTGTCTATCTCATTATAACGTTATATATAGGCTCCCGTAACGATGAGTGTTTTCGCAACCGAGGTCCTTCGGGCGACACCAGCTGGGGGGAGTCTGGGAAAGCATTTTTTCCCACTATGAACACTAGTTTATCTCCTTTCCATTTCTTCAGCTTCGTTGCAGATTGGGGACCACTCGTTGCAAAATCTATTTATGGCGCAATTACACCATCCCCACAGCGAGC
>NC_091575.1:29097913-29122913 GCF_042767895.1 Penaeus vannamei
ATTATTACATTTTTGTTGTTGTTGTTGTTATGGTTTTCATTATGAATCGTTTGTGTCTTTAATTGGCTTTATTTTGGTGAGATTATTGGTATTGTTAGTGTTATTATTAAATGTCATTGTTATAACTGGTTATTGTTGGTGATATCACTAAACTCACTATAACATTCCTATTCTCCTTATCACATCACCAAACCATCAATTATTACCATCATTTCTACACTTGTTAACACATTCACGATCATCATTATCACTATCACTACTATATTCACAATATTTTCGTCTGCACCATCACTCTCACCATCATTACCACATATGACAACATATTCATCATCGTTACCGCCATATTCAACATCACTATCACCTACACCAACTTATTATTATTGTCACTATCACCACCATATTCAACATCATTATCACCACCATTTTCACCATTATTAAAGATCATTATCACCTACACCAACTTATTATTATTGTCACTATCACCACCAAATTCATTATCATTATCACCATTGTCACTATCATTATCACCAACACCACCAAATTCACCATCATTGCCACCATCGACACTATTTTCACCAACATTACCACCGTCACAACCAAGCTCACCATCATTTGCACCATCATTATCACCTACCTCACCACACTCACCATTATTACCACATACATCACCACATTCACCATTATCATCACCTACATCACCACACTCACCATCATTATCACCTACATCACCACACTCACCATCATTATCACCTACATCACCACACTCACCATCATTATCACCTACATCACCACACTCACCATCATTATCACCTACATCACCACACTCACCATCATTATCACCTACATCACCACACTCACCATTATTATCACCTATTATTTTTTAGCCTTTCTAACGAAACTAACAGGAGGAATTCGTAGAAAAATCAATAAGAAATTATGAAACGGAGGTCAAAGGAATGCGTACCTGTTATGCGAAAGGAATGCGTACCTGTCACAAATAAACAAATGATAACAATGCGAAAACGAGTAAAGAAAATAAAGAATAACAATGGGAGATATGCTGTAAACAAAGAAAGGATGGATAAGAATAGTAATAGCGATGATAGACGATAGAAAAGATAAGAAAAAAGAAACAGAATATGTATTTACTTAACTGACCTTCGATGGAATGATAAATCATACAATGTTAACAAATGCAAAAAAAAAAAAAAAAAAAACTATATATATATATATATATATATATATATATATATATATATATATATATATATATATATATATATATATATAAGATGCTGCGAAAAATGAATTCAACTGAAAAGAGCTTATATCACCTCTGACAGTATATGTAATCATGCACAATATGATGCATATTGACAATGACAATTAATGACGCATCAACAAATACAAATAAAACAACAATAATAAAAAACATTATCAGGAACGAAACAAACAAAAAGAATATAAAACTGAAATTCACAAGAATGATAAAAAGATTATCAGGAAAAAAAATGAAATTCACAACAAGAATAAAAAAGATTATCAGGAAAAAAAAGAATGCAGTACCAATGAACAGATAACATTTTTGGATTATCGTTCGCATTCAATTTCCATGATGCGAGCAGATGAATCAATATGATGATAAAAAGGTATTCATCATTTCCATTTCTTATTCTCATATTTTTTCTCTTCTGTTCATCATTTCCATTTCTTATTCTCATATTTTCTCTCTTCTATTCATCATTTCTATTTCTTATTCTTTCTCTTTTTTATTGTCTGATCGTTATCTCTGTATTTTTCTGTCTGTTTGATTATCATTTTTCTTTAATTGTCATGATTGATTGTCTGTTAGTTTTTAATTATCAGTCTCTCTCTCTCTCTCTCTCTCTCTCTCTCTCTCTCTCTCTCTCTCTCTCTCTCTCTCTCTCTCTCTCTCTTCTCTCCTCTCTCCCTCTCCCTCTCCCTCTCTCTTTCTGTCTGTCTTTCTGTCTGTCTGTCTGTCTGTCTCTGTCTCTCTCTCCTTCTCCCTCCTCCCTCCTTCCTCCCTCTCCCTCCCTCCTCTCCCTCTCTCCTTCCCTCTCTCTCTCCCCCCTCCCTCCCTCCCTCCTCCCTTCCCTCCCTCTCTCCCTTCCCTTCCTCCCTCCCCCTCCCTCTCCCTCTCCCTCTCCCCCCTCCCTCCCTCCCTCTCTCCCTCCCTCCCTCCCTCCATCTCCCTCTCCCTCTCTCTCCCTCTCAATCTCGAAAAGGCTGACCTGGTTTTCGGTTCTTTGTTGGTGACAGGACTATTAATAAACAGGATTCCGTGACGGGTGTCGCTCCTGCTCCTTCGTCGGGTTGCATAAAGAGGCGGGTAGACGGAGGAGGAGGAGGAGGAGGAGGAGGAAAAGGAGGAGAGAAGGGAGGAGGAGGAGGAGGAGGAGGTGGAGGGGGGAAAGGAGGAGGAGGAGGGGGAGAGAAGGGAGGAGGTGGGAGGGGAGGAGGTGGGAGGGGAGGTGGGGGGGAAAGGAGGTAGGGGAAAGGTGGAAAAGGAGAAGGAGGTGGGAGGAGGAGGAGGAGGAGGAGGTGGGAGGGAGGAGGAGGAGGAGGAGGAGGAGGGTGGGAGGGGAAAGGAGGGGTGGGGGGAAAGGTGGAAAAGGAGAAGGAGAGAGGGAGAGGAGGAGGTGGGGGGAAAGGGAGGAGGTGGGAGGGGAGGAGGAGGTGGGAGGGGAGGAGGAGGAGGGAGGGGAGGGATGAGGAGGTGGGAGGAGGAGGAGGAGATAGGGTAGGAGGTGGGGGGAAAGGGAGGGAGGAGGTGGGAGGGGGAGGAGGAGGTGGGAGGGGAGGGAGGTAGTGGGAAGGTGGAAAAGGAGGAGAGAGAGGAGGAGGAGGTGGGGGAGATGGGGGGAAGGAGGAGGAGGAAAATGAGAAGGAGAGAGGGGAGGAGGAGGTGGGGGAGATGGGGGAAAGGAGGAGGAGGAAAATGAGAAGGAGAGAGGGAGGAGGTGGGGGAAAGGAGGAGGTGGGGGAAAGGAGGGGGTGGGGGAGGGAGGAGGAGGTGGGAGGGGAGGAGGAGGTGGGAGGGAGGAGGAGGTGGGAGGGGAGGAGGAGGTGGGAGGGGAGGAGGAGGTGGGAGGGGAGGGAGGAGGTGGGAGGGAGAAGGAGGTGGGAGGGAAAGGAGGAGGACGAGAAAAAATGGAGGAGGTAGAGGAGGAGTAGATAAGAGAGGAGGAAATGGAGGGGTAGAAAAGATAGGAGGAGAAGAAATAGGAGGAGGAGGAGAAGGAATATAAAGAATGAGGAATTACTTTATAGTCTAAAAAGACGAAAAATTTTAAAAAAGGAAACAGACCCCCCCGAAAAAAAAAAAACAGAATGACGACCAAGATGAAACAACAAGAAAAAGAAGAAAATAAAGACAAAGAAGAGGAGAGAAGAGCCAGTGACAGGTTAAGGTCAAGCTAAGTCCCTAAAAGATTGGGTGAGGATTAGGCGCCAAAAAAGGACGGAGATGGACTTGTCTCGTGCTAAATCCACCATAAAAAATATATATTAACTGGGATGCACGAAAGAAGGAGAATTGTCCAGAAGACTAAGAATAACATGGACGATGATCATGATAAATGTAGGCCTAAATTAACGATCGCGCTTATGATGATTTAACATAAATTTAACCTGATTATCGGTGTCCTCAGTGTGGCAAAAATAACGGTACTGCATCAACAACAGTATCAGTAACAACAACAGTAATAGCAGCAACAGCAACAACAATATACAACAACAACAACAATAGCAGCAACAGCAATAACAGTAATAGTAACAACAACAATAACCAACAACAGAAACAGCATCAGCAACAACAACAATATCAACAAGAACAAGAGTAACACCTGCAACAACGACAATAAACAACAAGAACATCAGCAACAGCAGTAACACCTGCAACAAGGACAATAAACAACAACAACATCAGCAAAACCAGTAACACCTGCAACAAGGACAATAAACAAGAACAACACCAACAACACTAACACCTGCAACAAGGACAATAAACAACAAGAACATCAACAAAAACAACAACAGTAACACCTGCAACAACAACAATAAACAAGAACAACACCAACAACACTAACACCTGCAACAAGGACAATAAACAACAAGAACATCAACAAAAACAACAACAGTAACACCTGCAACAACGACAATAAACAACAACAACATCAACAACACGCGAATTGTAGGTGTTGCGCACACAATGGTTCTTCAAACAAACATATCGCGCTCTAAGAATATCCTCACCATTGCACAAACGCTTAGAACTGTTTGTCTTTTGTTTCTAAAAGAGAACGGAAAATGAAGAATGAAAAAGGATTGCATTCTGATGTCTAGAAACTGTCGGAGATTTATTCATGTTGTCAGTGAGTGGCTGCGGGTTGCCATATGATGTCCTATGTAGGGGAGTGCGTTTGTATGTTGAATGATGTATGTAGCGGGGAATATGTGGTAGAAAATGTGTCAGGAAAATGTCCTATGTTGGGGAGTGCGTTTGTGTGTTGAATGATTATGTAGCGGGAAATATGTGGTAGAAAAGTGTCCTATGTAGGGAGGGCATTTGTATGTTGAATGATGTATTTAGCGGGAAATATGTGGTAGAAAAGTGTTCTATGTTGGGGAGTGCGTTTGTATGTTGAATGATGTATGTAGCGGGAAATATGTGGCAGAAAAGTGTCCTATGTAGGGGAGTGCGTTTGTATGTTGAATGATGATGTGCGTAGCGGGAAATATGTGGCAGAAAAGTGTCCTATGTTGGGAAGTGCGTTTTTATGTTAATTGATGTTGTATGTAGCGGGAAATATGAGGCAGAAAAAATGTCCTATGTAGGGGAGTGCGTTTCTAAGTTGAATGATATTGTATGTAGCGGAAAATATGTAGCAGAATCATGTTATGTGTAGTGGAGGATATGTAGCAGAATAATGTATGTTGCTTAGTATATCTAGTAGAATAAATGTTTATAGGAGAAAATATGTAGCAGAATGATGTCCTATGTAGGTGAGTGTCTTCACTAGTATGTAGAATGATGTTATATGTAGCATAATGTTGCAGTATGTAGGGGAATGCACCTATTTTTTATGTAGATCAATGCTTTATGTAGCGAGAAATGTGTAATCGAATGATATCATATGCAGTGATGAATATTTAGCAGAATAATGCTATATGTAGCGAATTATATGCAGCAGAATAATGTCGTATGTAGTGGGGTATATTTATTTGTATGTAGAATAATGATGCATGTTCCGGGAAATGTGTTGTTTAATAATGTTGTATGTAGTGGATAATATGTAGTAGAATAATGTTGTATGTTGCAGAAAATGCGGTAGAACAATGTAATATGTAGCGGGAAATATTTAGCAATATAATGTAGCGAAGTATATCTAATTATAAACAATAATGGTTTACGTACCAAAGAATCTGTACGTAGAATGATCTCAGATATCGTCATACACTGCGTATTTAGTGACGAATATACATGTAGGATGATGCAGCGTGGTGCGTGTGTAGCGGAAAATATCTATTCATAAGAAAACTCGACTGATCATGTAGCGATCCAGGCCACGACCCAGTCAGTCAGCTGAGGATCTATTTCGAGACAATCGTGTTATCCTTTTTCTATATCTGTAAAATATCCACTTGTAATAAAAGTAGACTAGGGATTTTTTCTTTTTTTTGTTATATCTAGGTCATATCTGGGTCCGTGGATTTCGTTGTTTGAGGTGTGTGGGTTGTCTTCGTCTTTTTGTTGTTGTTGTTTTTTCTCTTCCTTGTTTTTATTTTTGTTTTATCTCTTTCTTGTTTCTTTCCTTTCTTTCTCTTTCGTTTCTTGTCTCTGGTTGTCTGAATGTATGTATATCTGACCGTCTCTGTCTCTATCTCTCTTTCTCTCCTCTCCTCTGTCTCTGTCTCTGTCTCTGTCTGTCTGTCTGTCTGTCTGTCTGTCTGTCTGTCTGTCTCTCTCTCTCTCCTTCTCCCCCCCCCTTCTCTCTCTCTCTCCCTCTTTCTTTCTCTCTCTCTCTCTCTCTCTCTCTCTCTCTCTCTCTCTCTCTCTCCCTCTCTCTCTCTCTCTCTCTCTCTCTCTCTCTCTCTCTCTCTCTCTCTCTCTCTCTCTCTCTCTCTCCTTTTTCACTCCTCTCCCTCTCCTCTTTTCCTCTCTATACCCCAGTCCTTCCTTCTCTCTTTGGGCCTCATCATAGTACGCGATTCCAGAAACCGATTTCGTAATACTGGGAAATTTTTTGGTACAGCGAAGAGGCGGCGGTTTGTGTACGTCATTTCCAGGTAGTGAGTTCGGCTGGGAGGAGGAGGAGGGGAGAAGGAGGGGAGGAGGGGAGAAGGAGGGGAGGAGGGTGGGGAGGACAGAGAAGAGAGGGGGGAGGAGGGGAGGGAGGAAGGGAAAAGGGGGGAGGACAGAGAAGAGATGGGGGAAGGAGAGGGTGAGGGAGAAGGAGGGGAGAAGGGGGGAGGACAGGGAATAGAGTGCAAGGAGGAGAAGGAAAGGAGGAGAGGGGAGGAAGGAAGAGGACAGGGAGGGATGGGTAGGGAGGAAGAAGAGGGTGAGGGAAGGGAAGGAGGAGGAGGAGGAGGAGGGGAAAGGGACCCCCCAGGCAGAGCTGCAGTGTTCAGCGCACATTGCTCGCCACACGGTCCGGCGCGCTCGCAATTTCTAACGCAGATTGCAATGTCTTCGTTCTATCGCATCCATCTAAATCAATATCACTTTGAATTAAAAGAAAATTAACCAACCTCCCTTTATATTTATTCCAAAATCTCCAATCAATTAATCCATTTTTAAAAAACAAATGCGTAGAATAGAATGAAATATTTCCCTCCATTTAGTTTTATGCGGGGTATTTTCACCGTGGGTACGAGTTGTCCCGTGTGGCGGTATTTGGCAACACTGTCCTATCTCACACCAAGTATTAGATCTTCTCACCATCCTCACCCTTTTATGCTAGACTGCACTCGCACTTTCTTTTTTCATTGGCCACTTTCGTACGCTTTGGAGTGTTGTAACAGCTCCTGATTTTACGCCATACATTTGGCAGTGAAATCTCGTCGCTACATGAAGTGGGAAAAAAGTCTATGGTCCATTAATTACGTTACATTCACCGTGCGCCGCAGGATGGAATTTCCATGGCGATGCGTACTTCCCAGCTAAACATGATTCATTCTAAAACTCTATATCTGTGAAGGAGTATCTATATTAAAAATCGCCTTTCGATATAAATATAGATAATTGTATGTGTGTATATTTGCGTATATAGGCTACGTGTGTGTGTGTGTACATATATATACATATACACACACACACACATAACTATATATACAAATATATGAAAAATCGCTTTACATATAAGAAAATAAATAAAACCACAAAAAATATGAAAAGGTTTTCATATTTTTTGTGGTTTTATTTATTTTTTTGGAAATTAAAAGCGTTCCCGAGCACGTATCTTGGCTGCAGTTTACAAGCCCCATCGCGTAGTGTGGGAGCGCGCCGCCAACCCCTTCCTACCAGCTTCCACCAGCCGCCACCGCCCGCTACCAGTCGATGGCAACCAGACACGTGCATTCGGGGAAGAGCAGGAGCAGTGCCTGGCTGCTTGGAATTCGATACATTAGCACTATATGCATATTTATGTGCGTGCGTACGTATATGTACATGCATTCATACATGCACAGATACACAGAAACACAAACGCCCATGAGTGAATATCTATGTATGTATGTATATATATGTATATACACACACATATAGATAGATAGATAAATAAATTATTTCCTTTTCTTTTTTGGTGAAACAGCGCAGAGATAAAGTGAACAAGCCCAATGCCAGAACTCCAGAACTCCCATGAAAAGAACAACAGAGAAACATCTCTTAAAAGACAAACGTGACATGACCTGAGAAGACCCCCCCCCCGCCCCCTCTCCTCCCCCCACCGCCCACCTCCCCCCACCACCCCTCCTCCCCCCAGTTCCAAAATACCCGAATCCTCCCCCATCCCCCCCAAAAAAAAAACCACGCCCCACGCCCCCCTCCACCCCTCCTCCCCCCGGTTCCAAAATACCCGAATCCCCCCCTATCCCAAAATACCCTAGGGGAGGTGGGGGGGGGGGTGGAGGAAGGGGGGGACCACACAATATACCTGCAGAGGAAGCGAGGTGCCAATTGCACCCCCTGCCTCATTACCCTCAGAGTGCGCGCGGGGCTTCCATATTCAGCAGTCGCTTGAAGCCCCCCTAATGATGAATATTCCCGGGAACAGGAATTCCGAAATCCGGGAACGCGGGCGGGCGAGAGGAATAATATGAATTAATTGGGGTAATCGTGGGAATTGGGGATTTTTGGGGGAAGGGGGAGGGTGGGGGTAGGGGGGTAAGTTGTTGTTGAGTAATGGTTGTGGTTTGTTGTGATGGTCGTTGTTGCTGTTTGTTGTGGTTGTTGTTGTTTGTTGCTGTAGTTGTGATGGTTGTTGTTGTATGTTGTGGTTGTTGTTGTCTGTTGTGGTTGTGATGGTCGTTGTTGTGTATGTTTTGGTGTTATTGTAATTTCTGTTGTTGTTGTTTTAGTTGTTTTCAGCGTGATCGTTATCAGCCTTATCATAATTGTTAATATAAGCACCTCATTAGTACCTCTATTATTATCACTAATAGTATCCATTATAAGATACCATCATTATCGTTATCATCACATTTACTGCTATCATCTTAATCATCATCATCATTATCATCATCTTCCCAAACAGATCCCTTCCCCACAATTATCTTTATCATCATCATCATCATCATCATCATCATCGTCATTATCATCATTATCATCATCGTCATCATCGTCATTATCATCATCATCATCATCATCGTCATCTTCCCACACAGATCCTTTCCGCGAAGAGAGAGCACAATTTCTGTCAATAGCAAAACACAATTATTTCACAAATAACGGACAAACAAACTAACGCACAATGGAAGTATTTTGCATCAGGTGGAGCAAGTGACAAATCATTTTGCAAAATTGGTCGTTCGCACAGGTTGAGCAAGTCGCGGATTCACGAACGGGGGTGGGGGTGGGGGGGAAGGGAGGGGAAGGGGGCGTTCAGAGATAGACAGACTGACAAAGCTACAAAGACACAGAGAGAGAGAGTGAGTGAGAGAGAGAGAGAGAGAGAGAGAGAGAGAGAGAGAGAGAGAGAGAGAGAGAGAGAGAGAGAGAGAGAGAGAGAGAGAGAGAGAGAGAGAGAACAGAGAGAGAGAGAGAGAGAGAGAGAGAGAGAGAGAGAGAGAGAGAGAGAGAGAGAGAGAGAGAGAGAGAGAGAGAGAGAGAGCAAGAGAACAGAGAGAGAGAGAGAGAGAGAGAGAGAGAGAGAGAGAGAGAGAGAGAGAGAGAGAGAGAGAGAGAGAGAGAGAGAGAGAGAGAGAGAGAGAGAGAGAGAGAGAGAGAGAGAGAGAGAGAGAGAGAGAGAGAGAGAGAGAGAGAGAGAGAGAGAGAGAGAGAGAGAGAGAGAGAGAGAGAGAGAGAGAGACAGTCACCGTGACTGTCGACTCACGGGCATGGTGCAAGAACGCAAAGCCAAGTCATAAAGTCGATACAACACGCGGTAAGTGTGACATATGCCACACCCTCGCCCCTCCCACCCCCCTCTCCCTCCTCCCTTTCCTCCAGCCTCTCTCTGTTCTTCCTTGCTTGCCTCTGATCTCTCTTTCCCTCCCTTCGTCCCTCCCTTTAATCTAACTTCCTTTCATTCCTCCCTCTCGCTAACCTCTCTAACTCCTTCCTTTCCTCCCATCCTCTCTCTTTCCCTCTCTACTTTTCCCTCACCCTTTCTCTTTCCCTCCATCCTTTCTTTCCGCCCTCCCTCTCTCTCCCTCTCTTTCCTTTTATCGCCTGTGCGTCACATACGCACCGTCATCATGTGTTTTTTTTCAACGGCGTTCGCGTAAGGGAACACTCATGCGGATGCAGAACGCGTATTAGTGTTTCACGAACGCTGAAATAACCCTTTTCCTCCCTCTCTCTTTTCTTACCTCCTTTTCTCCCTCGCTTTCTTTTCTTCCCTCCTCTTCTCCCTCGCTCTCTTTTTTCCCTCTTCCTCTCTGCCCCCTTTTATTGCCTATACGTCGTATCCACATCGTCATCATGTTGTTTCTTCGGCAGCGTTCGCGTAAGGAAAGAATCATGCGGATCTAGAGCGCGGATTAGCGGTTCACGAACGCTGAGATAACATTTTTCTTCGAGAAAACGAATAAAAAAATATATCCCTGTTATCGCACCTTCACCATTTTTTGCCTATTCTTTACATTCATCTCATTCATTCCCGTTTATTCTTCATAATATCATACAGCAAGAAGAAATACGAACGTTTTTAAAAAAGATTTCCCGCTCTCAATGGCCGTCCAACAACACAATTTTTACACCTTATTACCAGCCTAGAATAACTGCACAGAGAAAACAACAGAGAAACACGAAAATAAGGAAAGAAACGAAACACAAAAATCAAAACAAAACAGAAAAGACCTTGGGAAATAAAAGAAAAATCCTCAGAATCAACAGCAAAACAAGAAAAACAAAACAAAGACATCTTAACGAACCGTAAACACATTTGCGAAAACAAGGCAGAGAAAAGTATAAACGTATGGAAATGTAGTTCAAATAAGACTTTAAAGATGGCGCTGACGACGGTGGCGATAAGGATAACGAGGAATGATGAAATGATAGTAATGACAATAATATGAATGTGCGTATTAGTAATATTGATGATAATGATAATCATGATTACGAGAATAATAATAACAATAATATTATTAATAATAATAATAATAACAATAATAATAATAATAATAATATAAATAATGCTAATAATAATGATAATGATAATAATAATGTTATTATTATTACTATTATAAATAATACAAATAATAATAATAATAATAATAATAACAATGATGATAACAATAATAATAATAATGATAATAATAATAATAATAACAATAATAATAATAATACCAATAATAATAATAATACCAACAATAATAATAATAATAATAATAATAATAATAATAATAATAATAATAATAATAATAACAATAATAATAATAACAATAATAATAACAATAATAATAATAATAACAATAAGTTACAACAACAACAACAACAACAAGAACGACAGCCACAACAATAATAATAAAACTAATATCTTCCAATCCTCAGCACGAGTTCAGTTGACCTTCAAGAGAAGGCGAGTGGAAAGCAGATACGATAAAGACGGAGAAATGGAAGGCGGAAGAGAAGAGAGGGGAAGGGAAGAGAAGAAAAGGTAATGATGAAACTGCGCTTCTTTCTTGCATCGCGTGTGTGTGGGGGAGGTGGGAGGAGGAAAAGGAGGAGGAAAGAGAGGAGGAGGAGGAGGAAAGAAAGGAGGAGAAAGGGGAAGAGGGAAGGGGGAGGAGGAGGAGGAAGAGAAGGGGGAGGAGGAGGAGGAGAAAGAGGAGGAGGAGGAGGAAAGAGAGGAGGATGGGGGAGGAGGAAAAGGGAGGAGGAGGAAAGAGAGGAGGAAGGGAAGAGGGAAGGGGGAGGAGGAGTAAGAGAAGGGGGAGGAGGAGTAAGAGAAACTGAAGGAGGAGGTGGAGGAAATTGAGGAGAAGGAGGAGGAGGAGGTGGAAAAAGAGACAAAAATGATAGACACAGATAGATCGATAGATAGATAGATAGATAGAAAGAGAGAGAGAGAGAGAGAGAGAGAGAGAGAGAGAGAGAGAGAGAGAGAGAGAGAGAGAGAGAGAGAGAGAGAGAGAGAGAGAGAGAGAGAGAGAGAGAGAGAGAACCAAAGACAGAGACAGACAGACAAACAAACAAACCGTCATACAGACAGTCATATAAACAGAAATACAGAGAGACAGCGAGAGAAAAAACAAACACACAAGCAAACAGACAGAGACATCCAAACAAACAAATAGAACCCACAACACACCAAATCAAGGACACAAAATCAGACAAACAGTGTCCAACAAACGAACAAACACACTCCACAACAAACCGAACCAGAGACACAACATCAAAACAAACGGAAAGAACACACACAAAATCCACAACACACCCAAGACCTCATAAAAACGCCTCAGAACCCGCAAGAAACAGTGAATATAGCACATGTACCACGATGTTAAGTTCACCGTGATTCTCGCCTGTGTGCCACGGCCTCAGAGCACGGTGAAGGCAACCCCAACCCCCAACCTCTTTCCGTAGTCACGTGGGGGGCCGTTATAATACGTTGCCTCAGGGTATGTGCTAACTACTGCACCGTCAGCAGGTCGTATGTGTGTGTGGGGTGGGCGTGGGTGGGTGGGGTGGGGGGCTGTTTTTTTTCGTTTTATCTTAATCTCTTTCTCTCTTTATCTTTTTTCCGTTTTTTGTAGATTTTTTTTCCTCATTCTTTGTTCATCTTTTTTTTTGTCTCTTTGTCTCTTTCTCTTTACTTCTGTCATTTCTCTCTTTCTTTCTTTTCTCTCTCTCGTTTTCTTCCGTTCTCCTCTATCTCGTTCTATATTGTTCTATCTGTTCTATATCTATCTCTCTGCTGTGAACGCCTCTCCTTCTGTGTGTTTGTGCGTGCGAGTGTGTGTGTGTGTGTGTGTGTGTGTGTGTGTGTGTGTGTGTGTGTGTGTGTGTGTGTGTGCGCGTGTGCGTGTGTGTGTGTGTGTGTGTGTGTGTGTGTGTGTGTGTGTGTGTGTGTGTGTGTGTGTGTGTGTGTGTGTGCGTGTGTGCGTGTGTGTGCTTGCGTGTGTGCGTGCGTGTGTGTGCGTGCGTATTTGCGTGCGTGCGTATTTGCGTGCGGGCGTGCGTGCTTGCGTGCGTGCGTGCGTGTGCGTGCGTGCGTGCGTGCTTGTGTGTGTGCGTGCGTGCGTGTGTGTGTGTGTCAGTGTATGCATACATACATGTACGAACTTATCGTGTATAAGTATGCATGAGTCTACCTTATGCGCTGGAAGTGGGTCTGGGCGTGGGCGCGCACTCCAGGGACGCCCACACGCATCCTCACAGTATTTCCCTCTGTGTCCCGTCCTCCTCCACCTCCTTCTCCTACTCATCCTCCGCCTCTTCTTCCTCTTCCCTCTTTTGTTCGTTATCCTTCTTCTTCTGCTTGTTCTTTCTCCTTTTATTTGTATTTTCTTTTCCCTCTTTCTTTTTCCTTCTTCTTCTTCCTCCCTCTCTTTCTTTTCTTTCTTCCTCTCCTTCTTCGTCATCTTCGTCTACTTTCCCTCCTTCTCCTCTCCTCCTTTCATCATCCACAATCCCCTGGTTTTCCTCCTCCACTTATTCTTCCTCCCCCTCCCCCTCTTTCTTCCTCCTCCTCCTTCTCCTCCTCTCCCTCCTCCTCCTTGCTCTTTATCCTCCTCCTCTTCCCTTCATCCTACATACTCCTTCTCCTCCCTCCTCCACCTCCAATTCCTCCTTCCTTCTCCTCCTCCACTTCTTCCTCTTCCTCTTCCCCCATCCTCCTCCTCTTCCCTCCCTTCCTCCCCCTCCCACTCCTCCTCCCTCCCTCCTCCTCCTCCTCCTCCTCCCCTTCTCTCCTCCTCCCTCCCCTCCCCACAGCATCCTCTCCCTCTTCTTCCCTCCTCCTCCCATTTCCTCCCCCTCCTCTTCCCTCCCTCTCCTCCTCCTCCTCATCCCCTTCCTCTCCCTCCCCACAGCATCCCTCCTCCCTCCCCTCCTCCCCTTCCCCACAGCACCGCCCTCCCCTCTTCTTCCTCCTCCTCCTCCTCCCATCCCCTCCTCCCTCCCCCTCCCCCCACATCATCGCCCTCCCCTTTTCTTCCCTCCTCCTCCATTTCCCCCCTCCCTCCTCCCCCTCCTCCCACAGCATCCCTCTCCCCTCTTCTTCCCGCTCCCTCCTCCTCCATTTCCTCCTCCTCCTCTTCCTCCCTCTCCTCCCTCCTCCTCATCCCCTTCCCTCTCCCTCCCCACAGCATCGCCCCTCCTCCTCCTCCCCCTCCTCTCCCCTTCCCCACAGCACCGCCCTCCCTCTTCTTCCTCCTCCCCCTCCCCCATCCCTCCTCCTCCCCCTCCCCATCATCGCCCTCCCCTTCTCTTCCCTCCTCCTCCATTTCCTCCCCCTCCCCTCCCCTCCCCTCCCCCCACAGCATCCCTTCCCCTCTTCCTGCTCCTCCTCCTCCATTTCCTCCTCCCTCTTTCCTCCCTCTCCTCCTCCTCCTCATCCCCTTCCTCTCCCTCCCCCACAGCATCGCCCTCCTCCCTCCTCCCTCCCCCTCCCCTTCCCCCACAGCACCGCCCTCCCTCTTCTTTCCCTCCTCCTCCCCCTCCCCCTCCCTCCTCCCCTCCCCACATCATCGCCCTCCTCTTCTTCCCCCTCCTCCCCATTTCCTCCCTCCCCCCTCTCTCCCCACAGCATCGCCCTCCCTAAGCCTCCGAGAATAACCATCTCGCCTCCACAGTGTCAGGGCGAGAGAAGGGCTCGTGACGTCACCGGCGTGTCATGAGTCATGCACGGAAGATCTCGTCGTGAATCTCTCTCCGTCATGGCGTTTACTGCATGACCCGAGCCAAGGTTGTGGTATTGCTGGGCTGTTGCTGTCTTTTGTTTTTTTGCGTAAGGTGTTTTGGGGGTGGGTTAGGGTGGAGGGGTAAGTGGGTAGGGTAGATAGATGGGTGGCAAGGGTAGGGTGAGGTGGGGTGAAGTGGGTAGGTAGGGTGGGACGTTTGGGTGCAGGTAGGTGGGGTGGGTGGTGGTAGGTGGGTGGGTAGGGTGGAGGGTTGGGTGGGGTAGGGTGAAGGGATGGATGGATGGATGGATGGATGGATGGATTGATGGATGGACAAGATGGATGGATGGATGGATGGATGATGGATGGATGGATGGATGGGTGGGTTTAGGGCGGGTGTGGGTAGGGTGGATGGATGGATGGGTAGGTTGGTGGGTGGGTTTGGGTGGGTTTAGGTGGATGGATGGATGGATAAATAGATAGATGGATGTGTGTGTTGTCTGTATATGTCTGTTTGCTTGTTTATGTGATTGTTTTTTTATTTGCTTGCTTGTATATGTGTATGTGTATATATATGTAAATATGCATGTATGTTTGGATACATGTATGTATATGTGCACATAAACATACACATACTGTACACACATACACCAGCCGCACTCTCTCTCCCTCTGTCTGCCTCGATTTCTTTACTACATTTTGTACCCCCCCCCCACTACGTCTTCTTGCCCCCCTCCCACCCTATCCCTCCTCTCTCTCTCTCTCTCTCTCTCTCACACACACACTACACTCTTCTTCTCTCTCTCTCTCTCTCTCTCTCTCTCTCTCTTTTTCTCTCTCTCTCTCTCTTACTCTTTCTCACTCTCACTCACCCCCCTCTCTCTTTCCCTCTTTCTCTTTCTCTTTCTTTTTTCTCTCTCTCACGAATTCCAAAATCAAATATCAACTCAAAATCACCCTTAACAACAACCATGTCTTTGCACCCAGTTGAACATCTGAACAAAGACACAAACAAAGGCACAAAAAGACACAAAAAGACTAAAACAAAGACACAAAGACAAGTACAGACACGAACAAAGACAAAGACACAAACATACACAAACAAAGACAAGTACAGACACAAACAAAGACAAGTACAGACACAAACAAAGACACCAAAGATACAAACAAAGACAAAGACACAAAGACAAAAACACAAAGACAAAGACACAAAGACAAAAACACAAACAAAGACAAAGACACAAACAAAGACAAAGACACAAAAAGACAAAAATAAAGACAAAACAAAGACAAAGACACAAACCAAGACAAAGACAAAAACACAAACAAAGACAAAGACACAAACAAAGACAAAGACACAAAAAGACAAAAACAAAGACACAAAAACACAAACAAAGACACAACAAGACAAAAACAAAGACACAAAAAACACAAAGACACAAAAAAACACAAACAAAGACACAAACAAAGACAGCGACAGACTCTTCGCGTTTGTTTAGCCTTGAATGACGTCATAGGATGTGACTGGAGCCTACGTGTGAGTTGCTCTCGGGATGTTGAGGGAGAGAAATGAGATAATGTGATGATTGTGAGGATAATGAGGATGATAAAAATGAAAATGAGGTTGATGGTGAAGGTAATGAAAAATGGATGGATAATTGATGATGAGGAGGATAATAATGATGATGATGGTGGCGATAATTAAAGATGGATGGATAATTGATGAGAATGAGGATGAGGATAATAATGATGATGATGGTGGCGATAATTAAAGATGGATGGATAATTGATGAGAATGAGGATGAGAATAATAATGATGATGATGGTGGCGATAATTAAAGATGGATGGATAAGTGATGAGAATGAGGAGGAGGATAATAATGATGATGATGGTGACGACAATTAAAGATGGATGGATAATTAATGAGAATGAGGATGAGAATAATGATGATGATGATGAGAATGATGAGGTATGAGTGAGAATGAGGTTGATGGTGATGAGTGATGATAATGAGGTAAGTAAGGGTAATGGATGAGAATGATGGTAATGATGAGGATGAGGATGAGAATAATGATGATGAATGAAAATGATGATGAAAAGGATGGTGATAATGAATGGTGGTGATTATTAATGAGAATGAGGATGATGATAATTATGATGATGAGAATGATGAGGTATGATGAATGAGAAAGAGGTTGATGGTATTGATAAAGAAAATATTGATGAGTGATGATAATGAGGAAAGTGAGGATGAGCAAAATGGGGATAATGGATGAAAATGATGGGAATGATGAGGATGAAGAATGAGAATAATGAGGATGATGAATGAAACGGATGGTGATAATGAAAGATGGGGATTATTAATAAGAATGACGTTGATACTGATGATAATGAAAAAGATAATGAGAGATGGCAATGAGGATAGTAAGGATAATGAATGAGAATGATATTGATAATGATGGTGATGAAAATAAATGATAATGATGAGTGATGATCATTATCAGGATGATTAATGAGAATGATGATAGTGACGATGATGAGAAAGATGTTGAGGACGAGTGAAAGAATGGTGATAATGAGGACAATGAAGATGAATATGAACAAAGCTGATGATGAGGATAAAAAATATTGATAATGAGAATGATGATGGTGATGATGACGATGATGGTGATGATGATGATCATAACGAAGGCGATGATGTTTAGAGTGGTGAGTAAATGAATGAGAATAATGTTGATAATGGTGATAATGAGAGTGATGATGATAATAAGTGATGATGATAGTGATGTTGATAGTGAATGATAGTGTTAATATTAGTGATGAGAATGAGAATGGTGTAAATAGTGTTAATGATGATAATAATTATGGTGATGAAAATGATGATAATAATTATGGTGATGAAAATGATGATGTTGATTGTGATATGACTTGATCCATGGTAATTATTGTAGTGGTGATTTCATTGATAAAAGAGGATGATAATGACTGTAATAATGACGACGATAATGATAATGGTGACAATATGAATAATTATATTGTCAGTTATGATTATATTCGGTTTAATTGATGATCGTGATATTGACTATGATAATGACAAAAACAATCGCAATTAACATTTACGTAAATCGTTCACTCCAACCGTATTCCGACGCATAATTGAGGATGAACAAAATAGATGAACAACTAAATAAAAAAATTAAAAACGTCATTTTCTACGAAGTTCGCCTTTCCGAGAAACATCTTTCTCGACAATGACACCCTGTTACCACCCTACCGACACCCTGTCAACTACTTACTAGGATCCTCCCAACACACTGTTACCACCCTACCAACACCCTGTCAACTACTTACTAGGATCCTCCCAACACACTGTTACCACCCTACCAACACCCTGTCAACTACTTACTAGGATCCTCCCAACACACTGTTACCACCCTAGCAACACCCTGTCAACTACTTACTAGGATCCTCCCAACACCCTGTTACCACCCTACCAACACCCTGTCAACTACCTACTAGGACCCTGCCAACACCCTGTTACCACCCTACCAACACCCTGTCAACTACCTACTAGGACCCTGCCAACACCCTGTTACCACCCTACCAACACCCTGTCAACTACCTACTAGGACCCTGCCAACACCCTGTTACCACCCTACCAACACCCTGTCAACTACCTACTAGGACCCTGCCAACACCCTGTTACCACCCTACCAACACCCTGTCAACTACCTACTAGGACCATGCCAACACCCTGTTACCACCCTACCAACACCCTGTCAACTACCTACTAGGACCATGCCAACACCCTGTTACCACTCTACCAACACCCTGCCAACTACCTACTAGGACCCTGCCAACACCCTGTTACCACCCTAGCAACACCCTGTCAAATACCTACTAGGACCATGCCAACACCCTGTTACCACCCTACCAACACCCTGTCAACTACCTTCTAGGACCCTGCCTACTATACTGTTACCACCCTACCAACACCCTGTCAACTACCTACTAGGACCCTGCCAACACCCTGTTACCACCCTACCAACACCCTGCCAACTACCTACTAGGACCCTGCCAACACCCTGTTACCACCCTAGCAACACCCTGCCAACTACCTACTAGGACCCTGCCAACACCCTGTTACCACCCTACCAACACCCTGTCAACTACCTACTAGGACCCTGCCAACACCCTGTTACCACCCTAGCAACACCTTGTCAACTACCTACTAGGACCCTGCCAACACCCTGTTACCACCCTACCAACACCCTGTCAACTACCTTCTAGGACCCTGCCAACACCCTGTTACCACCCTACCAACACCCTGTCAACTACCTACTAGGACCATGCCAACACCCTGTTACCACCCTACCAACACCCTGTCAACTACCTACTAGGACCCTGCCAACACCCTGTTACCACCCTAGCAACACCCTGTCAACTACCTACTAGGACCCTGCCAACACCCTGTTACCACCCTAGCAACACCCTGTCAACTACCTACTAGGACCCTGCCTACTATACTGTTACCACCCTAGCAACACCCTGTCAACTACCTACTAGGACCCTGCCAACACCCTGTTACCACCCTACCAACACCCTGTCAACTACCTACTAGGACCCTGCCAACACCCTGTTACCACCCTAGCAACACCTTGTCAACTACCTACTAGGACCCTGCCAACACCCTGTTACCACCCTACCAACACCCTGTCAACTACCTACTAGGACCCTGCCAACACCCTGTTACCACCCTACCAACACCCTGTCAACTACCTACTAGGACCCTGCCAACACCCTGTTACCACCCTAGCAACTTCCTACCAAGACCCTGTTAACACCCTGGAAACATCCTACCTACACCCTGGTACCACCCTACCAACACCCTGGTACCGCCACCCCCACCCCCTTTTCCCCGACCAACCACGTGTGTCGGGATGTGTTCTGCTGGGAACTTCCTCTCTCGCTGAGCTGTTCGAGGAAATAGATTTTTTTTATTATCATTATTATCATTATATTTTTTGTGTGAGGAAGTTGAGACATATAATGGGGAAGGGGGAGGGAGGGACAAAGGGAGGGAGAAGGGGGAGTGGAAGTGTGGGGCGGAGAGACAGGGAGGAGGGGGGAGGAGGGAGGAAAGGGGAGGTAGGGGGAGGGGGAGCGGAGGGACAGGAGGAGGGACATAAGGAGGAGGAGGAGGGATGAGAGGGGAGGAAGGGGGAGGAGGGAGGAGAGGGGAGGAAGGGGGAGGAGGGAGCGGAGGGACAGGGAGGAGGGACATAAGGAGGGGGGAGGAGGGATGAGAGGGGAGAGTGAGAGTAGGGGGGGTTATGTGTGTATGTGTCTGTACGCGCGCGCGTGTGTTTGTGTGTGTGCGTGTGCATGTGTGTGTGCACATTATATGTATGCATCTAGCCGTGTTCAGTACCTAGGGGTGTCTCAAGATTTCGTAATAAAATATACTTGCATGATAACTCTCTTCAATATTAATGATATGTTTGTCATATTTCGAGCATATAACCCGTACTTATTTGTTCCGTCCTCTAGTAGTTAGCGGAACAGGCGAAGGTGCAGTTTGCTGTAACGGTGAACTCGTGCGGGGTGGGGAGGTGGTGGTAGGGGGGAGGGGGGTGTCAAAGAAAAGGGTGCCTCAGAAAGAAATAGGTGAATTTTTGGGTGGCGTTACTGAGAAGAGTTTAGGAACCACGGGTAAATAGATGGATATATGTAGATCGAGAGCTTTATAGATGGACATGTAGGTATAGATACAGATAATGATATAGGACTACATTTCGTTCTCGTTCTCGTTCTCTCTCTCTCTCTCTCTCTCTCTCTCTCTCTCTCTCTCTCTCTCTCTCTCTCTCTCTCTCTCTCTCTCTCTCTCTCTCTCTCTCTCTCTCTCTCTCTCTCTCTCTTTCCCTCCGATCCCCAACGTCTACCTAACCTCAAATAGCTTTTTAACACCTCCAAGGGCAGAGCAGCCTACTTTGCAGATGATAATTAGGCTATTTACCCCTCGTTTCTCGGCTGGACATGACCGTGCATAAGTATAAACATGAAAGGCTGATGATCCCTTTGGAAATAAGCTTAAAATCACCTTTTAGTGTGATTCGAAGGGTTGGGTGGAATCTGGAAGCGAGGAAGGGATGAGGAGGGAAGGATGAGGGAGGGAGGGAGGGAAGAAGGAAGGGAGAAAGAAATGAAGGAAGGAAAGTAGGAAGAAAGGAAGGAAGGTGAGAGAATGGAAAATATGTGTGTGTGTGTGTGTGTGTGTGTGTGTGTGTGTGTGTGTGTGTGTGTGTGTGTGTGTGTGTGTGTGTGTGTGTGTGTGTGTGTGTGTGTGTGTGTGTGTGTGTGTCGCATAAGAAGTATATATAGAGTAAATATACACACAATACACTAAGATATATACAATACATTTTCCCCAAAGGTTAAGATACATAAATCGAGTCTTTTTAACCGCGTTCGATTCTTCGCAACATCCATTCCCCGAACCAAACCACTAAAAACAAAACTTCTAAAGAAACAACCACCATTACACCTAAAAAAAAACGAAATAAAAAAATATATATATATATAAAACACGTACAAAATACCCTTTCGCTTATATATGTGTGTCTCATTTGCCACTTCAGATTCAGTGAAGCTTCAAAGACATAGCGATTCGGACTCGCGTTCAAAAAGAAAACAGACGAGCGATAAGCGAAATACTCCACGTGGTTTGAACATCAACCGCCACGTCTACGTCAGTCACCGTGGCACATCGAGGGAGGAAGGGAGGGAGGGTGAGATGGAGAAGGAGGGAGGGAGTGGGAGTGGGAGAGGGAGGGTGAGATGGAGAGGGAGGGAGGGAGTGGGAGTGGGAGAGAGGAGGGAGTGGGAGTGGGAGAGGAAGAGGAAGAGGAAGAGGAAGAGGGGAGAGGGAGAGGGAGAGGAGAGAGGGAGAGGAGAGAGGGAGGAGGGAGGGAGGGGAGGGGGAGGGAGAGAGAGAGAGAGAGAGAGAGAGAGAGAGAGAGAGAGAGAGAGAGAGAGAGAGAGAGAGAGAGAGAGAGAGAGAGAGAGAGGGGGGGGGAGAAAGAATGAGAGATTCGGTAAGGTAGAGGGAAAGGAGAAGGCGATAGAGAGAGAGATTAGGAAAGGGAGAGGGAAAGAGAGGGGGAAGGGAGGAGAGCGCGAGAGAGGCATATCTCTAGCCCTGAGGGTCTCCTTCTCCCTATCTCTCCTGTAGCAGCTGCTCCTTCCCCGTCTCCTCCTCCCACTACTGCAAACTACCATTACTTTCCCCGTTCCTCCTGTTTCTCCTCTTCTTCCTCCTCCTCCACTTCCTTCCTCATCTCCTCTACCACCACACTTTAGTTCTTCCACCTCGACCACTTCCCTCCACTTCCTCTTCCTCTTCCTCCTCCACCCCCTCTTCCTCCACCTTCCCCTCTTCTTCTACCACCGTTTCTCTTCCACCTTGACTC
The DNA here is from genome assembly GCF_042767895.1 of Penaeus vannamei. Classification (NCBI taxonomy): domain Eukaryota; kingdom Metazoa; phylum Arthropoda; class Malacostraca; order Decapoda; family Penaeidae; genus Penaeus; species Penaeus vannamei. The sequence goes on from NC_091575.1 coordinate 29,119,913, forward strand.
ACTTTCCTCCCACCTCTTTTTCCTCCTCCACCTCCTCCTCTTTCGTGTCACCTCCTTACCTACTTTCTTCTCCTCTCCTTCCTCTTCTCTGCATCACTACCTTCTTTACATCCCTCCTCTTTCCTTCACCCCTCACCACCACAATCACCTCTTCTATCCCCTCTCTCCTCATCTTCCTCCTCCTCCTCCTCTCCTTCCTCTCCTCCCCTCCTTCTCTGTCCCCTTCCCTCCTCATCCACCACCACTATTACTACACTCCTCCTCGTCCACCACTTCCTCACCATTACCTCCTCCTCCTCCTCCTCCACCACCATTACCTCTCTTCATCCACCTCCTAATACCTCCTCCTCTCCTCCTCCACCACCACCATTATCTCCCTCTTCCTCCCCTCCTCCTCCTCTCTTCATCCACCACCACCACTACCTCTCTTCCTCGACCACCCGCCACCTCCTCCTCCTCCTCCTCCTCCTCCACCACCACCACCATTACCTCCTCCTCCTCCTCTTCCTCGACCACCCTCCCTCCTCCCTCCACCACCACTGCCACCTCCTCCTCCTCCTCCTCCTCCACCACCACCACCATTACCTCCTCCTCCTCTTCATCCACCACCACCACTAACTCCTCTTCCTCGACCACCGCCACCTCCTCCTCCTCCTCCTCCCCGAGAAACCGGACTCTGGCAACACACCTCATCAATGGCTAGTCATGACTGTATTCATATGTCGTCATACTGAATACTGGTACGTCGTTGCAATCAAAGGAAGACGCCCCTTCAGCTCTCTCTCTCTCTCTCCTCTTCTCGCCCTTCTTTCTTCATCTTTCTCCGTTTCCTTCTTATCTTTCTAGTTAGCTCTCTTTATATGTGTCTGCCTGTTTTGTCTGTTTTTTTCTGTTTCTCTCTGTCTTCTGTCTGTCTCCCTCCCTCTCTCCCTTTCTCTCTTACTCTTTCTCTCTCTCTCTCTCTCTCTCTCTCTCTCTCTCTCTCTCTCTCTCTCTCTCTCTCTCTCTCTCTCTCTCTCTCTCTCTCTCTCTCTCTCTCTCTCTCTCTCTCTCTCCTCTCCTATCTTTCTCTCCCCCCCCCACTCCCTCCAGACGACACGAGTGTGTCGGTTTAACACGTAGCACGTGCGCAACCCACTCATGGTCAGGAGACGACTGCTCGGTCAGAAACAAATGAAGTGCAACATGCAAATGAGGAACCGAGAAACAGATGAAGTACAACATGCGAAGGAGGGAATGAGAAAACAGATGAAGTACAACATGCGAAGGAGGGAATGAGAAAACAGATGAAGTACAACATGCGAAGGAGGGAATGAGAAAACAGATGAAGTACAACATGCGAAGGAGGGAATGGGAAAACAGATGAAGTACAACATGCGAAGGAGGGAATGAGAAAACAGATGAAGTACATGCGAAGGAGGGAATGGGAAAAGAGGGAAGTACAACTTATACGGATGAATTGAGGGGCAGATGAACATTTGAAGGAGAAATTGAGGAAAAGATGAACAGCATCCGAAGCAGGACCTAAAGAACAGATAAACAACAACAAGCGAAGGAGGGACTGAGGAACCAACGAAGTGCAACATATATGGAGGAACTTTGGAACAAATGAACTGCAACATGGAGTAAATGTAGAACAGACGAACGGCAACATGCAAAGCAGGAATTGAGGTGACAGCACTGCCTCGCCCCAGAGAGAGAGGTGGGGAGGGAGGGAGAGGAGGAGGAGGAGGGGGAGGGAGAGAGGGAGAGAGGTGGGGAGGAGAGGGAGGGAGGGAGTGGAGGGAGGGAGGGAGGAGGTAGAGAGGGGAAGGTGAGGAGAGAGAGAGAGAAGGAGGAGAGAGAGAGAGAGAGAGAGAGAGAGAGAGAGAGAGAGAGAGAGAGAGAGAGGAGAGAGAGAGAGAGGGAGGGAGGGAGGGAGGGAGAGAGAGAGAGAGAGAGAGAGAGAGAGAGAGAGAGAGAGAGAGAGAGAGAGAGAGAGTTGGAGAGTTGGAAAGTTGGTCTGAGGAAGAGGGTGAATCAGAAAGACAGAGACAGAGAAAGACGGACAGACAGAGAGAGGGAGAGAAAGAGAGAGAGATCTGAAGTGTCTGACACGGGAGAAAGTGTCAGCAGATCTCGTGGTCTTGCGATTATACTTGCATATCATACTCGTGGCCATGTGCGTGGAATACGATAGGTAGATTACACACACACTTTGGCCGGGCTCAGCTCTATGGCCCCTGCTGTTGCTTAGTATCTCCGCTTGAAAAAGGCTTTTTAATTTGTTTAAAAAAGTCTGTTGCATAAGATCTGGATTTTTTTTCTCTAAAAGTTTGTCTACTGTCTTTCTGTGTCTGTCTGTCTGTATTTTGGTCTTTTTTGTGAAAGGGTTTTTAAGAGGAGTCTGTTGCGTAAGATTTTGATTTTTTCTAAAAGTTTGTCTACTGTCTTTCTGTTTATCTGTCCGTATTTTAGTCTATTTGTCTTTGTTTTGTCTGTCTTTCTCAGTCTCTTTGTTTCTCTGTCTGTCTGTCTCTTTCTTTTTCTGTCGGTATGTCTCTATCTGTTTGTTTCTTTTATCTTTTTCTAGCTGTCTTTTAATCTATATATCTTTCTTTCATTAACCGTCTTTCTATCTGCCTGTCGATCAATGTCTCTCTCTCTCTCTCTCTCTCTCTCTCTCTCTCTCTCTCTCTCTCTCTCTCTCTCTCTCTCTCTCTCTCTCTCTCTCTCTCTCTCTTTCTCTCTCTCTCTCTCTCTCTCTCTCTCTCTCTCTCTCTCTCTCTCTCTCTCTCTCCTCCCTGCCTCTCCACTCTACCCATCTAGCCTTCAATGATATCGTTGTAGTTCTTAGTCACTTCCTCTTATATCAGATGTTATATCTTTTATACTTTTGTTGTCAGTGGTAAAAAAAAAGAACCACAAAAACGAGTAAGAAAGAGGGAGAAAGAAATCCGACGAAAAAAAATATTACGTGCGCGTGACGTAACGTGAGCATGAAATACGTAAGGGTACACAC
>NC_091575.1:29137913-29146303 GCF_042767895.1 Penaeus vannamei
TCAGTTGGGTTGGTTGTTAGGTTGTTTTAAGGGTTGGTTGTTAGGTTGTTAGTTGTCAGTTGGGTTGGTTGTTAGGTTGATAGTTGGGTTGGTTGTTAGGTTGTTTTAGAAGGGTTGGTTGTTAGGCATTGTTAGTTGTCAGTTGGGTTGGTTGTTGAGGTTGTTTTAAGGTGTTGGTTGTTAGATGGTTAGTTGTCAGTTGGGTTTTTTAGGGTTGTTTTAAGAGTTGGTTGTTAGGGTTGTTAGGTTGTTTTAAGGGGTTGGTTGTTAGGGTTGTTTTTAAGTGTTGGCTTGTTAGGTTGTTATCAGTTGGGTTGGTTGTTAGGTTGTTGTAAGGTATGGTTGTTAGGTTGTTAGTTGTCAGTTGTGTTGGATGTTAGATTGTTAGTTGTTAGTTTGTAAGTCAGTTGGGTTTGTTGTTAGGTTGTTAGTTGGGTTTGTTGTTAGGTTGTTAGTTAGGTTGGTTGTTAGGTTGTTAGTTGTTAGTTGGGTTGGTTGTTAGGTTTGTTAGCTGTTAGTTGGGTTGGTTGTTAAGTTGTTAGTCTGTTGGGTTGGTTGTTAGTTGTTGGGTTGGTTGTTAGGTTGTTATTTGGGTTGGTTGTTAGGTTGTTAGTTGTTAGTTCAGTTGGGTTGGTTGTTAGTTGGGTTGGTTGGTTGTTAGTCAGTTGGGCTGGTTGTTAGGTTTGTTGTTAGTTGGGTTGGTTGTTAGTCTGTCAGTCAGCTCGGTTGGTTGTTAGGTTGTTAGTTGTCAGTTGGGTTGGTTGCTACGTTCTTAGTTGTCAGTTGGGTTGGTTGTTAGGTTGTTAGTTGTCATTTGGAGTGGTTGCTAGCTTGTTAGTTGTCAGTTGGGTTGGTTGTTAGTTGTCAGTTGGGTTGGTTGTTAGTTGTCAGTTGGGTTGGTTGTTAGATTGTTAGTCAGTTGGGTTGGTTAGGTAGTTTCTTAGTTGGGTTGGTTGTTAGGTTGTTAGTCAATTGGGTTGGTCATTTGACAGGTCAGCTGGCCAGTTCATCTCGTTATAGTTTCGTTTGTCAGTTTGTTAGAGAATGTTAGGTTGTTAGTCCGTTGGGTTGCTCATTTGACAGGTTAGCTAATCAGTTCATCTAAGTATAGTTTCGTTTGTTAGCTCGTTAGTGAGGTTAGTAGGTTGTTAGTCGTTTCGTTAGTTTAGTTGTCCGACTGACAGTTAATCATTTCTTCAGTTAGTATGTCAGTTGATCAGCTAAATGGTCGGTTATAGTCAATTAAGTAGCGAGTTAGTATGTAGATTAGTCAGTCAATTTGTTGGTTATTTTGTCAAGCAGTCCAATAAGTTGGTCATTCAGACAGTTCGTCAGTAAGTCAGTTGGTCAGTCAGTCAGGAAGTCACTTGGTCAATAAGTCAATGTCATTTTTTAAAGGCTTCTCATTTTTAAAAACAGACAGAATGAAAGAAAATAAGAAAGGAGAGAAAGATAGACATAAAGAAGGTAACAAACAGGAAAAAGAGAAGAAAATGTAGGCCTTCTGATCGACTACGCGAATGAAATGCAAAGATGATCAAACATTCAGGAAAAAAAAACTAAAAAAAAAAGAAAAAAAAGAAGAATTTCGTTTCCGAAGCGACGGGCAAAGTGATCCGTTTATTCCGCGTCTCTGAATTTTATTTATTTTTTCGTTTTTTTTTTTTCTAGCGTTTTGTAAATTCATTTTTTGTCTTTACCTTTTGATTTTTTTTTTTGGTTTTCATTCTTTTTCCCTATTTTTCATTTTCATTTTTCTTTCTTGTCTGTAGCTAATGTGCAGTAATTTCTTTATTATTGGAATTACTTTGATTTTCACATATATATTTTTTTTCTTATCTTAGGATGGAGAGAGAAGAGGGAAGAAATTAGAAAAGAGAATATAAATAGTGGAGGATGGAGAGGAAAAATAATATAGAGATAGAATATAAAAGATTTTTAAAAAGAAGAAAATATGAAGATACATCAAAGAAACCAAACGGAAGCTGGAGAGGGAGAATAAACAAGAAAAACTGTATTTAAAAAAGATATTAAGAAAAGGAAGATAAAAAAAGAAGACATAAAACAACAACAGCGGAGGATTAAGGAAGTAGATAGGCCTACATGATATCAAATTAACCAAGTATCCTGTACGATGAATTGGGGTCAGGTGTCAAGACGAAAATAATCACAATCATAAAGTAATTTCTAATCAGATATTGATAACATAATATACGTAAAGGCTACTATGTGATATTTATAATAAAAAAGTAATTTCTCATTAGATGTTGGGAGTAGAATAAATATTAAAGCTATCAAGTCCTTTTGAAAACAAACAGACAAAGTGATTTTATAAAGGCACAAACATACCTCCATACGCAAAAGTAGATAATATTATATAGAAACCATCATATAAGAATGTCATTTAGATAACATATTTAAGAAAATTTAGAAAACATTTAAAAACATCATTTTGGGAAGTTATTATAAGAACATAAAATAAAAGCATTCAGAAAATAAAATCATACATAATTCATATACACAATTTTATAAATTCAGAAAACATTTAAAAACATCATTCAGAAAACATAAAAAACACAGAAAAAAACATCATACATAATTCTAAAACACAATTTTTTATTTAGAAAACTTATCTTAAAAAAAAATCATACATAATTCTAAAACACAATAAAAAAAATCATTTAAAACCATCACAGAAACCACCACACAGAGACCACCATGATCACAAAGAGATTTTTGGGTACGCGTTTTCGAGCCAAGTGCTCTCCCGGCAGCTGGTGAGGTGTGGGATCACCACCTGCCGCGCCCTGGCTGGTGAAACTGCAAGCGAAGGCAGGTGGTGGGCCGGGGAAGAGGTGGATGGGGGGGGAGTGGGGAGAGGTGGGGGGAGGGGTGGTGGACCGGGGAGGGGGTGGAACGGGGAGAACGGGAAGGGGGCAGAGAGTGGGGGAGAGGTGGGGTGGGAGGAGTGGGCTGAATGATTGGGGGCGGGGTGATGGGGGTAAATGGTGATTTTTGGGGAGAGAGTGGGGTGTTTGGGGGGAGGACGGGGTGATTGGAGATGTGTGGTGATTTGGGGGTGGAGGTGAGAGTGGAAGAGGGCGGGGTGATTGGGGTGGACTAAGTAGGATTGGTGGAAGGACTTGGGGGTGACTGGGGTAGAGAGGCGAGGTGGATTTCGGTGGACTGAAGACACAAGCCGAGTGGGATGGGTTAAAGGAGAGTGGGGATGGACGTGTGGGTAGGGGATGTGGATAACTATTGTGGATAGTGTTGGGTGGCCGTGGAATACATTACTGTGGATATTGTTAAGTGGATGTTCATGGTGATAGCTTAAATCTTTTGTACATAATGTGAAGTGACTTGTGCATCTTGTGTGGATGTCTCGTGCAAGTTTTATAAAGTGGATAAGGATTGTGTATTGTGACAGGTAGATAATAACTTTAGATAATATCAAGTAGAAGCGAGTGGAATATTCTGTCTGACGTAAGATGAATGTGGATAGTCGTAAAGTAAGCTATTGTGGAATTGTAACGGTGTGGATATGCATGGCTTTAGGTAGGGTACAAGAAAGTGCAAGTAGCTTATTGTAAAATATTGTAACGTATATTTAGATAGATATTGTACATGGTATTAGGTAGTCCATTGTGGATAAGCCCTGTACATGGTCGTTAGTGGATTACTGTGGATATTTCAACGTGGATATGGAAAGAAACACTGGATATGGTGTTGAATAATACTTTATTGTAGATGGTATGAAGTATATAAAGCGCGCATGCAGTTTGTATGTGTAGGTCATATCACAATCACCTTGGCTTATAATCGAAGGCAAAAAACAATGCGTGACGAAAGGGAGAGGAACGAGAAAAAATGAATAATAAGCGAGGGTACGTGGAATAAAAACAAACGCTTTCTGCAACGCGATACCGGGAAAATGGGAGAGGCAGGGGGAAGAGGAAAAGAGAGAGAGGAGATCAACAAGTGGGTGTATGGAGAGAGAGAGAGAGAGAGAGAGAGAGAGAGAGAGAGAGAGAGAGAGAGAGAGAGAGAGAGAGAGAGAGAGAGAGAGAGAGAGAGAGAGAGAGAGAGAAAATGAGAGTGAGAGTGAGAGTGAGAGAGAGAAAGAGAGAGAGAGAGAGTTAAAGGGGGGCAGAGACGCGAACTCCGTAAGAGAATCAGAGGGCGAGTGCGAGCGAGCGAGCGAGAGAGGGGAAGAAAAAGAGGAAGAGAAAAGGGAAATAAGTGGCCGGGACAGTAAGTGGGAGGAGGAGGGCGCGCGGAGGCCAGCATGAAGGAGCGGGGGGGGGGGGGGGGCAAGGTGATGCTGGTGCGAGACAGACGCCTACTTCCTGGCCTGGGGCTGGCTACGACTGTGGTGGTTCCAGGCCGTCGACCTCCCTTTGTCCATTTTAAAGGTGAATTCTCCTCTCGGTTTGGGTCTCCGGATGAGGGTAGAAATGGAAAAATATGTAGGCCGTTATCAGCGTGTCTCTACTGGTGTCGTGGAATGAGTCAAAAAGCTCGGTAGCGGCGCTCGTACCAGCGTGCGGCACGAGACAGGGGGAGGGAAAGACGGCTAGTCAAAAGCGCTCCTAATGCTCGCTCGCTTCTCCTCTTCTAAGAAAGATTTTCCCGCCTGCGAAATGCAACAGCAAGCACACCCCCCCCCCCCCCCACGATCATGCGCATGTAGAAACCCCTCAGCGCTTGCGACAGGGACTCGTTGGGAATCCCATGGCCAAGTGACCACGTTTCTCTGTGTCCAACACGCGGCGGCGGCCTTCCCCGTCCCAGCAGCACACAAGGGAGGCTTGCAGATGGCCAACCACGCTACCCGCGCAATGGTACGGACACAAAGTTAAATCCTCGTGGTTCGCTTTGGTTAGGCTGCTACCACTCGTAGTCCCGGGGATTTCTTTTCGGGTCGTCTGAGGGGATTTGGTTTCTCTCTCGTGAGATGTAGAATTCTAGGAGCATTGTGGGGGAAATGGTATTAAAGTCTACTTGTTAAAACTTTTCGTTACCTTAGCAAAGTACGTTGCGAAGTAGAGTTGGCGATTCGGGATTTAAGATCAGTTTTGGTCTGGGATGCTACGTCACTTATGATCGTAATTTCTTATGGTAATTATCTTCCTGAATCAATAGGAGTTTGCATACTGGTTTCAGTTTTCATATGACTCAATTTACTCGGAGATAAAATAGATAAAAAGGACAACTGGCATCTGACCTCCGCGGGCACATGGTGCGTCGCGACGATCAGCTGATACACGTGAAGCAGCAGTTCAGCGTGGAACGTTGGTGAGTGAGGACGTACGGCACACTCTCTCTCCCGCGAGCGTGGCCTAAGAAATTCAGTGTGGTGATCGTAATACAAAGGTGAAATTGATATTGACCAAGTTCTTTTTTATATGCCTGTGAACACGATGGCAAGTTTGACTCTCGAAGAAGACTTAAACGCAGCCGCCTGCCTAGTTGCCATGAAGGGCGGCGGAAGGCTGAGTCCGTGGGCGGCGCCAGAAACCAACAGCCAACGCCCACGTCTTCAAGTAAAAACTCACCTACCACTGCAACGGCCATTCCATGACCCACCACCTACCCACACGCCCGCACCGAGCCCCGAACACTCTCCTTCAGTCGAATTCACACACCACGCCTTCCCCCTGTCGCCCGACCACATGTACCAGCCGCCCACCCCGCCCACCCCTCCGTCGCCGCCCACGCCCATCCTGGAGGACCACTCCTACTGCCCGTCGGCGATGGAGGCGTGCGACGCCAGCCCCGACCACTCCGTGTACCTCATCGCCCGCATCCTGGCCGACCTGAAGCGCGTGCAGCAGGATCGGGTGGACGTCCGCGAGAAGGCGCCCGAGCCCCTGCCGCCCACCGCCGCCGCGCCCTCGCCCGCCCCTCCCTCCCACGTCACACACACCCTCCCCCTGCCCGCCCAGACGCAGGAGAAGCCCCTGGATTTCAGCAGAAGAGGCGTGGCGGAGGCAGCCGCGAGCGCCGCCGAAGAGCGCGACGCGGGCGCCGCCAGCCGCACCCCCGCGAGGTGCACGGGCGGGCGGCGAGGGCGGGGTCGGGCCAGCCAGCAGAAGGTTGAGGACAAGCGCGCCCACCCATGCACTTTCCCCGGATGCGACAAGATCTACGGCAAGTCGTCGCATCTCAAAGCACACCTGAGGACACACACAGGTAAGCCGCCTTGTCTCTCGTGGGCACTCTTGGGGGGGGGGGGCATGGTGGGGTCAGGGAGGGGAGGGAGGGAAGGAGGGGGGGGGAGGGGCGAGATAAAGGGTTGTGCCTCGTGGGTGATGGGAGGGGAATGGGGAGACCCCCTCCCCCTCCCCCGCCCGCTTATTGCGTATGGCTTAGGTAGGTCAGACGCTGTTTATCGAGGGCGTGTGATAAGGGGGTGAAAAAATGATGTACAAATAAGAGATAAAACCGATAAGAAAAGCGTTTTCTATGTCACACTACAAATATCGAGAATAATAGGAAGAGAGGAGAGTTAGTCTAGGCTTTAGATAACGAACTTGGGAACGAAGTGGCCAGTGACCATGACAGCAGCTGTCGGGCCACGCTGTCGGGCCGTCGGAGGGAACATGAGCCCATTCTCTCTTCTTTTTGTTCAGCCTTTCTCTCATTGTTCTAAGTTGGCGCATTAAACCCGCAGTCATAATTAGCCGCGCGTGTGTGCTTGCGCAGTCGTAAACTAGCGGTATCTCGGAAAGCGGGCGCGAGGCAGCGCCGCCAGAGCCACGTTGTGCAAGCATGGAGGCGCGTACTCTGGCCGGCCGCCCGGGCCCTCGGCCAGCGGCGCACCTGAAGCGGCGAGTGCCAGCCCGCCCGCGGCACTTCGCAGGGCCAACCCTTCACCTGCGAGGAGAGGGCGGGGCGCCGCTCGGGTCTCGGGGCGCTCCTTGCCCTCCTTCCGCGCCCCCCCCCTCTCCCCCTCCGTCGGGCTGCATCTCGTCTCGAGAGGCAGATAACGAAGGCCGCTAATTAGGACCAGACTGCTGGCCATTACGCGCGGATCGGCCGGCCTGCTCGTGTGCATGTGGGCCTGCGTGCGTGCGTCTTCGTGTTCGTCTGGAAAGAAAGAACGGGGCGTGGCCGACCGTCGAACGTTGCCACGCCCACATACTCAGCCGATCCGGAGAGAGAGAGAGAGAGAGAGAGAGAGAGAGAGAGAGAGAGAGAGAGAGAGAGAGAGAGAGAGAGAGAGAGAGAGAGAGAGAGAGAGAGAGAGAGAGAGACGAAGGACGAAGGAAGAGGGAGGAGAGAGCGCGCGCGGAAGGCAGGGACGGAAAGAAACAAAGCTGGGAGCGCGAGCGAGCGAAAGGTGCCGTTGGCCAGTCGATACGAGGGCCCTCGGCGAAGGGCGAAGCCCCGGGCCAGCACAGCCTCTTCTCGCCTCCTTACGGCGAGATATCGCCCCTGAATCGATAGAGCGTAGAAAGGGAAGGAAGGAAGGCCGGAGGAAAGGGGACAAAACACGATGACGAAAGGCCTGGAGTGGGCGGGTGGGCGTGTGGGCGTGGAGGAGGCCGCCAACTTGTTGACATACTAGAGGGCGTGTTCGGCTGGCCTCGCGCCAAGGCTGCCTGCCACCACTGCGTTGCTGCCGCTGCTGCTGCAACCTGCAACCAGCAAGGACGATCACCTGTCCGCGCCCCGCCCCCACCTCACCCCCTCCTCGCTATCTCGCTCCCCCTGTCCCCTCCGCTCCCCACCCCCGGCGCCCCCTCCCCGCCCCCGCTCGCCTGCTATGTCGGTACTCACGTCGCAAATCTGTTATGCGCACTTAAGTGTTTGTGACCTTCGATGATTGCTCCATCGCGTGTGCCCTATTGATTATTAGGTGGCGAGGAGAGGGAGGAGGGAGAGAGGGGAAAAAGGGGAATCAGGGGAATGAATGGCGGGGAAGGAGGGAGAGAGAGAGAGATAGAGATAGAGATAGAGATAGAGATAGAGAGAGAGATAGAGAGAGAGAGAGAGAGAGAGAGAGAGAGAGAGAGAGAGAGAGAGAGAGAGAGAGAGAGAGAGAGAGAGGTATTTGTTTTGATGTCGACCCGTATCTCGTAAAAAAAAATGATGGACTTGGATTAAGAAGGTGTCTGAGCGAAGGATGTACTCACCTATTGTACATCCTGGAACACTACTTTCACGTACTGTACACCCTTGATTACGACTGTACAACCGCATATATCATAGGGAAGGCATATATTTTATTATAGATTTTTTACTGGAAACGTGGGGGGGGGGGGGCAGGAACTCCAGGGGAGGGGGTGTTGATCTAGAAAGGAGGAGGGATTGGGAGGGGGGAGTGGAGGTGGGGGATACAGGAACACGGGCTGCAGTTGAACTACGTAGTGTGTAAATAGAAA
>NC_091575.1:29146803-29184303 GCF_042767895.1 Penaeus vannamei
GCCCCTTTTTCATTCGTTTCTCTCTCTTTCTCTCTCTTTCTCTCTTTTTTTTTTTCATTTCTGTCTTCTTCTGTCTTCTCTCTCTCTCTCTCTCTCTCTCTCTCTCTCTCTCTCTCTCTCTCTCTCTCTCTCTCTCTCTCTCTCTCTCTCTCTCTCTCTCTTTTTCTCTTTTCTCTCTTTGTGTTTTGGATTTCCCATTTCTCCGTTCTCTCTCTTTTTTTTTTTCTCTTTTCTCTTTCGTTCTCTCTCTCTTTTCCCCCTTTCCTCTCGTGATAGGATGCCAAGTTTCCCCCGCTCTCGCCCCCTGTGCCCCCCTTCTTTGCCCCCTGCCCCCCCCCCCTTTCCCCCCCTCTCTCTCCCCCTTCCCTCTCTCCCCGCCCCCCCCCCTTTCCCAACTCTCTCGCCCACGCCCACCTTGTTTTGTACGTGCTTGTTGACGCCCACTCGATCGCCGCGTGTTTGTCCAGCGTTCATGTTTCGTACCATTGATGTGCCGGGCGCTCTTTTCTCGTGCGCGTCTGCTCGCCTTTGCTCTCTTTCTCTTTCTTTCTTTCTTTTTCTCTTTCTCTTTCTCCCTTTCTCTCTTTCTTTCTTTCTCTCTCTCTCTCTCTCTCTCTCTCTCTCTCTCTCTCTCTCTCTCTCTCTCTCTCCTCTCTCTCTCTCCCTCTCTCTCTCTCTCTCTCTCTTTTCCGACCCTTCACTCCGGAAAATGGAAAAAACAACGGGGAAAAAAAAGTTGGAAAAATTTTTTTTTTGTTGGGTGGTTTCGGGAAACCCCCCCTTTTCCCCCCCTCTCCCCCCCTTGATATGAACTCCGTCTGCCCCCGTGAACTCCGCCCCCCCCCTCCCCCCCCTTTCCCCAACCTGCGGGGAACCTACAGTCCATTTTTTTCCCCAAAACCCCCCGCCCTCTTCCTCAAATTTGTTGGAGGACGCCGATATATCGACTCGGCCCCCGGAACGCCGTTCGGAGGGTGTCGACACTTCGCTAAATCAGACACGAGTCAGTCACAGCTGGAGGACACGCCCACCTCATGGTCCTCCTGATTCTTTTTCCGCTTGTTTTTTTTCTTCTTTTTTTTGTTTGTTTTTCTTTCTTTCTCATTTTCTCTTTTTCCTTTCCTTTTTCCATCTCTCTTTTCTCTTTTTCTCTTTTTTTTCTCTTTTTTTTTCTCTCTCTCTCTTTTTCTCTTTCTCTCTCTCTCTCTCTCTCTCTCCCCTCTCTCTCTCTCTCTCTCTCTCTCTCTCTCTCTCTCTCTCTCTCTCTCTTCCCCCCCATTTTTTCCTTTTTGTAAAATTTTTTCCCCCTTGTTTGAAACCCCCTTTTCTGGAAAGGGAAGCCCGGCCCTATGACCCCTTTCACCCCCCCCCCCCTTCCTTTCACCCCTTCCTCATGGCGCCATGCACTTCACACTCATGGCAATCTCCCCGACATTTATGGCAAGTCGGGGGGAGGGGGAAGGGTGGAAGGGAGCGGGGGGGGAGGGGTAATAGATCAGTCATTCAGGGGGAAGGGAAAGGGTGGAAGGGAGGGAGGGGAGGGGGAATAGATCCCCATTGGGGGAAGGGAAAGGGTGGAAGGGGGGGGGAGGGGGGGGGGGGTAATGGGATCAGTCATTCGGGGGGGAAAGGGGGAAAAGGGGGGGGTTGGAAGGGGAAAGGGAAAAGGGGGGGGGGGGGGGTAATAATCAGCCATTCGGGGGGAAAAGGGGGGAAAGGGGGGGGGGGGGTGGAAAGGGGGGGGGGGAAGGGGAGGGGGGGAAGGATTTCAGCATTCGGGGGAAGGGGGGAAGGGGGGGGGGGGGGGATGAAGGGGGGGGGGGGGGGAGGGGGGGGAAAAGATCGTCATTCGGGGGGAAAAAAAATAAGGGGAAAGGGGAAGGGGGGGGGGAAAAGTTTTGGCCCCCCCCCCCCCCCTGACCTCGCCTTTCCTTTCCCCCCGTCTTCCCCAGCTGACCCAGTCTGGGGGGGTGACCCCCTTTCCCTAAGCTGGAGGAAGGCGAGGGGGGGGAAAGGGAGGGAGAGAGAGGGAAAAAGGGGGGGGAGAGAGTGGAAGGGAGGGGGGGGGAGTGGAAGGAGGGAAAAGGGGGAAGGAAGGGGGGGGGGAAAGGGGGGGGGGGGGAAAGGAAAGGGGGAAAAGGGAAAGGGGAGAGATAAGTAAATAGACGACAAAAAAAATATAAAAGAAAAAAAGAAAAAAGAAAAAAAATTTAAAAAAAAAAAAAAAAAGAAGAAGGGAGAGGGGCAGCGATAAAAAGGGGCCCAAGCCAAGCAGGCGGGCCTTCAATCACCAGCAAATTTACGTACTTTCCCCCGATTTTTTGCTCCCCCCCTGCTCCCCCTCCCCCCCCCCCCCCCCCCCCCCCCGCCCAGCATCCCCCCCCAAACACCCCAAAGGGGAGGCTTAGACAAGAGGCTGCGGTTTCGGGTGGCCAGTGGACGGAGGCTGCTGAGGATTGCCTGTCTGTGTCTCTCTTGCTTGCCTTCTCTTTGTTTGGGTTTTGTGGTGCTTCTTTTTTTTTCCTGTCTTTCGCGTTTTCTTTCTTGTTATTTTTTTCTCTCTTTTTCTCTTTTTTTTTCCCCCTTCCCTCTTTCCCCCTCTTTTCTCTTTTTCCCCCTTTTTCTTTCCTCTTTTCTCTCTCTCCCCCTCCCCCTTTCTCTCTTTTTCCCCCCTTTTCTCTCTCTCTCTCTCTCTCTCTCTCTCTCTCTCTCTCCCCCTCTCTCCCTCTCTCTCTCTCCCTCTCTCTCTCCCCCCCCAAACATCCCCCTCCCCCCCTCTCGTTCTTGCACCCATCGACAGACATAGTAGAGGGGGGGGGCCCAAGGGGGAGGGAGGGGGGGGGAATTTCTGGGGGGCCCCTTTTTTTCGAAATGGGTGACCCCACGTTGCCAGCCCGGTTTTCCCGTTGCCAGGGGGGGGGTTTTGCACCATCACTGCACTGCGCTTCGTGATGTTCATTGTTTTTTTTTTTTTTTTTTTTTTTTTTGTCTTTTTTTCGCGGTGTTGATGTGGCTACTGGTTTGTTCTTTCTCGCCCCTTTTGGGGGGGGTGGGGGGTTGGGGGGGCCTTTGGGAAAAAGGAAATACGCAAAATCCCCCCCCCCCCCCCAAAAAACACCCACACAACACACAAAACCACAAAACTAAAAACAACCCCCACTAAAAAACAAAACACAACCCCAACCACACACACACACACACACACACACACACACACACACACACACACACACACACACACACACACACACTCACACTAACTCTCACTCACACTCAGTCATAATTGCACACACACACGCTCACAGACAGAAATAAAGACACGGCGCTCCCCTCCATAGACCAAGGGCGGACGTTCTAATTTGGGGGTCCAGGTTTGTTGTTTAAACCCCCCCCCCCCCTCCCGCCCCCTCTCCCTTCCCCCCCCTCCCCCCCCCCTCCCCCCCCCCTTTTCCCCTCCCCCCCCCCCCCCCCCTTTTGCGATGGCGGGGGGAAAAAGGAATGGGGGGGAGGGAGGGAAAGGGGGGGGAAGGGGGAATAAAGGGGAAAAGGAAAAGGGAAAAGGGGTAAAAGGGGGGGGTTTTGGGGGGGGGGGGGGAAGGGAAAGAAAAGGAGGGGAAAAAAAAGGGGGGATGGGGGGGAGAAGAAAGACGGACAGGGGGGAAAAAGGAAAAAAGGGGAAGGAAAGGGGGGGGGGGAGTGTAATTGTGATGCACAACAATCTCGTGTATGGTGCCAGGTAGTGCTCTCGGCGCCATTATAGTGAGCGACGAGGTCTTTTTTGGGGGGGGGGGTTGGAGCCCAAAAAAAAAAAAAAGGGTTTTTTTTTTTTTTGGGGAAAAAAGGGGGGTAAAAGGAAAAAAAAGGGGGGGAGAAAGAGAAGAGGAAATGGGAAACGGGGCGAGGAAGGTAAAAAGAAAGAGGAAGGAAGGAGAGGAGAGGAAAAAGAAGTAGTAGTAGAGAGAAAAAAGAAGAAAACAGGAGAATACAAAGATAATTTAATCAAGGGGAAGAAGAACATAGACAGAAATAAAGAGAAGAAAAAAAATCGATATTTAGAGAAAGAAAAAAAAGGGCCCCCGCGAATTCTGCACGGGCCGCAAGAGGGAAAAAAATTTTTTTAAAAATTCGTGGCCACCAGACGGCGAGCCCTCTGAAACACGGGGGGGCGCGGGGGTTTTTTTTTAGGGGGGCGTAAAAAGGGGGAGAAGGAGAGAAGAAGGAGAGGGAGAGGGAGGGGAGGGGGGGGAGGGCGGGGAGGGGGAGTGGGGGAGGGGAAGGAGGAGAGGGAATAGGAGGGAGGGGGAAGGAGAGAGAGGGAGTTGGACAAGAGAGAGAGAGAGAGAGAGAGAGAGAGAGAGAGAGAGAGAGAGAGAGAGAGAGAGAGAGAGAGAGAGAGAGAGAGAAACCTCCCGAGAGAAAAACGACAAAAGGCAACAACGAAGAACAAAGAAGAGAAAGGAGATAGACAGATAGACAGACAGACAGATAGACAGGGGGAGAACTGTCTATGCAAAGTGGCAGTGTGGTCTCGACGTAACACAAAGAAAGAATAGGGGATAGCCCGGCAGGAGAAGGGGAGAGAGGGGGAGGAGGAGGAGACAGGGAGAATGTGGGGGAGGAGGGGAGACAGGGAGAGAGGGGGAGACAGGGAGAGGGAGGAGGGAGGAGGGAGGAGGGAGAGGGGGAGGGGAGGTGGTCCATGCGGCACCAGCAGTAACCTAATCGCAAAGGGAAGGTGGGGGTGGGGGGAGGTCGCAGGGGAGGGGAAGGGGGAGGGTTAAAAGACGCCTAAATTGTGGCAAATCTTTAGCCACAATCAACGCAGACACGGTAGACTTTGTGCTTATATATATTTTTTTTTTATCGTATTTTGTTGTTTTATTTAATGGAGAGGGTGTAAAGGGGGGGGGGGGGTTCGGAGAGGTCGTAAACGTTTCTAATTGAATTTAGAGAAAAAACGTTAAGGAGGGAAATGGGAAAATTAGATAGTTATGTATCCTTGTGAACGTTAGTTGTGTATTTTTTCTTTTTTCTTTTGCGGAATTACTGCTGTGGTGGAAAACTTCTTTTTTTATCCGTCACTAGAGAATGTTCTCACAAGGTAAAGATTTTATGCAATGAGAGAGTGAGAGAGAGAGAGAGAGAGAGAGAGAGAGAGAGAGAGAGAGAGAGAGAGAGAGAGAGAGAGAGAGAGAGATAGAGAGAGAGAGAAATAGACACAGACACAGACAGAAAGGAAAAGAGAATTAGAGAATCAGAGAATCGGAGAGGTAAGGTGAGGGAGGAGAGCGGAGAGAGGGGAGACGGTGGGGAGGGAGGAGAAGGGTGTGTGTTGGGGGGGGGAGGAAGTGGACGCTGCGTCATATGAGAAAAGTTGTCTCGGATGCCGCAGTCGCCAAGGTGTAGCCAGATCCGCCGGTGTTGATGTGTGTCACTGTTGCCAGACACGAGGCCAGCCAGAGCGGGCCAGAGAAAGGGGGAGGGGGGTAGGGGAGGGGATAGGGGTGGAGGAGGGGGGGGGTTGTTGTGACATCCTTGGGCCCCTGAGGTAGTGAAGTCTCCGTGTGCTCGCTCTATCTATCTATCAACCTATCAGTCTATCTATTTATCTTTCAATCTTTCTCTCTCTCTACCTGTCTTTGTTTCTAACCCTGTATCCCTCCTCCTCCTCCTACTCCTCCTTTTACCTCTTTCTTCCACATCCACCGTGGATTAGTGGATTAGGTGGATGGGATTGTGCGGTTGTCTCTGCTTGGCCGGTGGGGGGAGGAGGGGGAGGGGGGGGAGGAGAAGGGGGAGACGGTGGGTGATTCGCTTTCGTACTCTCCTGTGCATGCGTGTACGTCGGTGTGCGCCTGTGTGCGTGTGTACGTGTGTGTGTACGTTTCTTGCGGTGGAGTTGCTGAGGGGGTTAGGGGAGTAGGAGGGGGTAGGAGAGGGAACGGGTGGCCGGTGGGGATGGGGAGGGGGGGGGCGTGTCTACGTCTAACTGTCTCAGCCCCGCCTACTTTAACACACTTTTCTAGCGGAGAAAAAGTTACGTTTGGCGAAGAAACCCTGCGTCTCCCCCACCCCTCCCCCCTCCCCCCCCCTCCTTCTCCCCCACTCCCCTCCCCCCCCCCCCCCCCCCTCCCCCATTCCCACCCCACCCTCTTCTCGCCCTTATAAGCTTCTGTTCCCACCCCCCTTTACGCCCCGCGCCGCAAGGTCCATAGTCGCGCGCTTAGCCATACGATTTTCGCTCTTCGGTCCCTTCCCTTTCCCTTCCTTCCCTCTCTTAAGACGTGCATTACGGGGAAAGAAAAAAAAGAGAGAGAAACAGACAGGCGGCCGTTAGTGGAGGGGAGAGGAGGAAGGGGGGGAGGAGGGGGGGCTCCAGTTTTCCAGATACAGATCTTTTCCTCTTTCGATGTCTCTCTCTTTTGGGGGTTTGTCTTCCGGTTAACACTTCATCCTCAAACTCCCTCTCTCCCATTCTCCCCCTCCTCTCTTCTTTCTTTCTGTTTTTCATCGTCGTTTTTCCTCATATTCCTCATATTTTTTTGGCGTCCTCCTCCTTCCTCGCTTTTCCAACCTTCTCTTATTCCCTTTCCTCTTTCTCTCATTCTACCCTCTCCTCTTCTTTTTTTTCTATTTACACCTCTCTTTCTCACCCTCCTTTTACACCCCCTCATCCTTCTCTCACCCTACTTACCCCCTCATCCTCATCCTCCTCTTCCTCGCTCGACCCTCTCCCACTCCCCCCCACCCCCACCCCCTTCCCTCCCAGCGCTCACACCCCGCCTCCCTGCTCCCCCACCCCCCCTCCTCACCCTGACCCCGTCGTCCGTAGCCTTAACCCGGATCATCGGCTGCTCGCTTGTTCCGGCTGGAAGTGGGGTATTAATAGATTAAAAAATAGATAAAAGAGAGGAGAGAGAGAGGGAGGGAAGAGGGAGGGAGAGGGGAAGGGAAGGGAAGGGAAGGGAAGGGAAGGGAAGGGAAGGGAAGGGAAGGGAAGGGAAGGGATGGGAAGGGAAGGGAAGGAGGGAAAAAGGAAGGGAAGGGAAGGAAGGGGAAGGGAAGGGAAGAGAGCGAGAGGGAGTAGGGAGAGGTAAAGAGAAAGAAAGAGAAAGAGAATGAGAAACGAAAGAGAGAGAGAGAGAGAGAGAGAGAGTGAGAGAGAGAGAGATAGATATAGAGATAGAGAGAGAGAGAGAGAGAGAGAGAGAGAGAGAGAGAGAGAGAGAGAGAGAGAGAGAGAGAGAGAGAGAGAGAGAGAGAGAGAGAGAGAAATTCTCTGGTTCATCCGTTGGGATTGTCCGTCCCGTGTTCTGATCCGGCCAATTAAAAAAAAAAGGGTGTGGGGTGTGTGGGGATGGAGGGGGGTCGACATGGCTAAAAAAAAAGTAAAAGAATAAAAGACGACCGGCTAAATAAGGCTTTCGCTAAGTATGCCGGTTCCCCAGCGGGTGAGTTACGCATGTCCGAACACACTTTAGATCATACGGCATATGCAGGCCACGGGGTAACCTACTTGCTTCTCCTTCCCTCTCTCTCTCTCTCTCCTTCTCTCTCTCTCTCTCTCTCTCTCTCTCTCTCTCTCTCTCTCTCTCTCTCTCTCTCTCTCTCTCTCTCTCTCTCTCTCTCTCTCTCTCTCTCTCTCTCTCTCTCTCTCTCTCACGTCTTGTTAGTATCCTTCACCTTCTCCCACATCCTCTTAGCTTTCACTCTCTCGTTCTTTCATTCCTCCCCTTCTTCGTACCCCTCTCCCCTCCCCTCCAAACACCTTGAAATCGTTTCGCAGTTAGAAGTAGAGAGAAAGAGAGAGGATCGAGAGCTGGTCGTCAGTGTCGGACTCGCATTGCTGACGGGAGGGTCGCGTGCAGCGGCTCTGTGTAACTGCCTCCCGTGTTGCTCTGTCGCAGCGTCCCCTCCCCTCTCTGTCTGTCTCTCTTTCTCTCTTTCTCTGTCTGTCTGTCTGTCTGTCTCTCTCTCTCTCTCTCTCTCTCTCTCTCTCTCTCTCTCTCTCTCTCTCTCTCTCTCTCTCTCTCTCTCTCTCTCTCTCTCTCTCTCTCTCCTTTCATGTACGTTAGCAAAAGACGAGAAGGGTGAGGCGGAGGAGGAAGTAGAAGGATAATCATAATAATGATAATAATGATAATAATAATAATAATAATAATAATAATAATAATAATAATAATAATAATAATAATAATAATAATGATAATAATAATAATAATAATAATAATAATAATAATAATAATAATAATAATAATAATAATAATAATAATAATAATAATAAGAAGAAAGAGGATGAGGAGGAAGAAGAAGAAGAGGGGCGCTATGACTCCTTCAGTTCACCCAATATGTATCAGTGTGTCACGTGTTAGGAACTCAAGGTTAAAAACCCACACCGTCTCTGCCACTTAGTGGGTGTGAGCGCTGCGGTGTGACCTCTTAACAGCCCAGCCCCCCTCCCCCCCTTTCCATCCACTTCCCCCTCCCTCCCTCCCTTCTCCTCCCCCCTCTCTCTCCCCCTCCCACTCCTTATTCTCCTTGTCTCTCTCTCTTTACTTCCCTCTACCCTATCCTTCCACTTTTTTTTTTTTGCCTTCTCTACCGTCCCACTCTCTTTCTCTCTTTTCCTTCCTGCTCTCACTCCTCTCTTGTCAACCCTTTCCTCCCATGCCACTCCCTTTGCTCTCCTTCCCCTTCTCTTCCCTTCCCTTCCCTCTTTCCATTGCCCTTCCTCGTAAATGCCCCTCCCTCTCCCTCCTTCCCTCCCCCTGTCCCTTCCTCCTCCAGGCTCCTGACGCCGTCTTCCTCTATACGCTATTCCCTCCTTCCCTCCTTCCCTCTCTTTCCTCTCCATTTCCCCTCCCTCGTTCTCCAGTCCTTCCCTTTCTCGACCTTTCAAACTCGTCATCTTTTTTCCCCTTCATTTTCCTTTTACCTTCCCATTCATCCATCCATCTTTCTCTCGCTCTCTCTCTCTTTCTCGTCGTTTTTTTATGCGTGTGCGTCCCTGAAATGAGGGTAGATGGGAGAAGAGAAGAGAAGAGAGTGGAAGGGAAAAGAGAAGGACGAATTCCAGCAAGGGAAATGCAAAATGAAGAACGAAGAAGAGAGAGAGAGGTGGGGGAAGCTTCAGAAAGGGGAATAGGAACGGAGGGAAATAAAATGGAAGAATACGTTTGAACGAAAAGAGAAGGGAAAGGAGAGGGAAGTTGGAGTAAAGAATCCCCAGGAACGTGAATAGAAGGAGGAAGAGAGAATAAAGAAAGAAATATAAGTTTTAGGAAAAAGAAAGGAAAGAGAAGAGAAAAAAAGTTGGAAGGATTGAAAATAAAAGAATCTTACAAGGAGTTCTAAGGTAAAGCAAAGAACGAAAAGAAAATAACTTGAAAAAAAACGTAAACAAAGAGAAGAAGAGAGAAAAGAAAGTCGAAAAGAAAGGACAAATTAAAAGAAACAGAGAAAAAAAAACTTAACACCTCGGGAGAAAGGAAAGCTATAGCCCACCCAACGCCTTAAGGTCTTTTAGTCAGTCTTAATTATGTGCAAAATTGCTCTCTCGGGGCGGTTATCGCGCCATTACAATGCTAGCGGTGTCGTTCGTGGGCGGGGAGGAGGAGGCGGTGGTCGTCGTTTTAGTCGTGGTGGGCGTAGAATTAGAAATGAACAGGAAGGCGTGGTCTTATTTTTTTAGTCGTGGTAGGCGTAGCATTAGAAATTAACGGGAAGGCTTGGTGGTCGCCGTAGTCGTAGAAATTAGAAATGAACAGGGTGGCGTGGTCGTAGTTCTAGATGTAGTCGTAGGATGAAGATGAACAGGGTGGCGTGGTCGTAGTTCTAGATGTGGTAGTTGTAGGAGGAAGATGAACAGGGTGGTGTGGTCGTAGTATAAGATGTGGTAGTCAGACTTGTGAATTGTCATGTAGGCGTGGTCGTACTTGTAGATGAGGTAGTCGTAGGATGAAGATGAACAGGGAGGCGTGGCCATACGAGTCGTAGAATGAAAGTGGACAAGGAGGTGTGGGTGGGGGTGTGTGGAGAAGGCGTGAAGAAGAAACAGGAGAAGGGAAAGGAAAGTCGTAACAAGAGAAGCTAAGTAATAATAATGACGCGAAGAACGAAAAGTGGGGAAAAGAAGAAGAATAAAAAGGAGACGAAGATTTTTTTTAAATCGTAAAAAAGATGGCTTCAGAAAGAGAGAAAAGAAAACCAAACGTAAAGAAAGACAAACAAACGGAGGAAGGAAGGAGAGGAAAGGAAAGAAGAAGAACGAGAAGAAAGGGAGAAGGGGGGCAGAGGAGGGCTTGTTAAAGGGTGGCTGCAACAATTGCTCGTTGTTTCTGTTGATTGATTGCTTGTTGTCTGGTGATGCCGTGCCAAATGGTGGCGATGGCGGTGCTGATTGTGATGAGGGAGAGGCGAGGGAGGGAGGGAGGGAGGGAGGGAGGGAGGGAGGGAGGGGGAGGAGGGAGGGAGGGAGGGAGGAAGGAAGGAAGGAAGGAAGAGGGGGTGGTGGAGAGAGCAGGGGAGGAGGGAGGGAGGAAGGGAGGAGCAGGGAGGGAGGGGGGGAGCAGGGGGAGGGGGAGGGAGGGAGGAAGAGGGGGTGGTGGAGGGAGGGAAGAGGGAGCAGGGAGGGAGGAAGAGGTGGTGGTGGAGGGAAAAGGGAGGAAGAAGTGGAGGTGGAGGAGGGAGGAAGGATGGAGGAGGGTGGTGGTGGATCAGGAGGAAGAGGAGAGAGGTGAAGAAAAAAAGGAGAAAGAAAATTACGAAATACAACAAAAAGAATAAAACAAGAAGCAGAAGAAAGAAGAGAGGGCAGGGGGCGTTTGCGTGAATGCGAATGGGGGGAGGAGGGGGGGGGAGGGGGGAAGAGGAGAAGGAGAGGGGAGATGACTGTGTTATTTAAACCTTCGTCCCCTGGGGTGTGGTGGTGTTTTAGACGCATCGCCACGCAGGGGAGAGGAACAGAGGGAGGGAGGGGGGTGGTAAAGGGGAAGGGGAGGAGGGCAGGAGGGGGATAGGTAGGAGGAGGAGGAGGAGGAGATGGTAAAGAGGAAGGGAAGTAGGGGAGATGGGGTAGGTGGAGGGAGGGGGAGGGGGAGAAGGTAGCAGGTAGGAGGGAGGAGAGAGAATGTCACCAAAGTCTCCACTCCGCTCAAACCCCTGGGGGTCGGCAGATGGGTAGTGGAGGGTGAGCGAAGGACGAAGGGGAAGGAAACGGAGGGAAGGTGATGGATGGAAGGACGGGAGGAGAAGAAAGGTAATGGAAGGGAGGAAAGGTGATGAAGAGGAAAGGGAGGGAAAGCGATTGAGCGAATGGAAGAGGAAGCAATTGAAAGGAAGGAAGGAAGGGGAAAAAGGAACGAGAGAGAGAGAGAGAGAGAGAGAGAGAGAGAGAGAGAGAGAGAGAGAGAGAGAGAGAGAAAGAGGGAGAGAGAGAGGGAGTAGGGGTTCCGCGATGACGGTTGTAACTGAAAGCTGCGATCCGGGTGGAGAAGATAAGGTAGCAATGGCGGATAGGATTCGTGGGCGAGGGACGAAGACCTCTCACGGCGGCGTGTCTCTCTCTCCCTCGGTCTTCTGCAGGTAGTGGGAGGGGAGGAGAGGGAGAGGGAGGGGCCATGTGGAGGGGGGGGGGGAAGGGGAGGAGCGGGAGGCATTAGAAGTCGTGTTCATTTTCCTTCTTGGTGTTCAGAATCGTCGTGGGATGGGATGTCGGAAGTCGTAATAGTGATGTCAGTGGTCGTGATGTTGACGTCCAAAAAAGTCGTATGAGCTGTCGTATTTGCAGATGTCAGAATCAGAAGAAGGGGTCGTTCTCACTCCCCGTCTTAACTTGACGTCAAGAGTAGTTGTTTACGCTTTGGCACCGGTGTCATCGCCTCTATCGACAGAGAACCCCGACGTCACTACAGCTGCTGCCGTCGGAAGGGAGGGAGCGTAATCACTTCCGCAGTCGGGGCTTGGCCTTGCGTCGCCAAAGACCCTCAAGCTAAGGAGTCCAGTCCTCTTATCGCTGCTAGCTTATCGGATTTCAGCTCGGGGCGCGTCACGAAACCCCGACGCCACCTGCGTGAAAGAAGGGCGAATGGCGTGAAACGGGGTGCATGATAAATGGGCAAACAAGGGGGAGAGAGTTCAATGGCATTTCGAAACTTTTTTTTTATAAAAAAAAACATTGATTTTGCGGTGGAAACGGTTTTATCGCCCTGACTAAGGTCTTTAGTACAAGGTACCATTTGTTTTTTTCTTTTTTTAAGTGCTGGTTACCAAGTATTTCGTAGCAGTTAGCAGTTTTAAACGGCTGTTGCCAAATCTCTTGAACGGCAGTTACCAAACACCTCTTTAAAAGCAGTTACCAAATCTCTAACAGCAGTTGCCACCCTCTTTAAAGGCAGTTACCAACCTCCTTACAACCAATACCACCAACAACAACCAGTTTCCCACTACCGGGAACACCAGCGGCGGTGAAGCCCCACGGTTCTCCTCTCCCTCCCCCCCCTCGCGGCCGCCGGTCCACGAGGACTTTGCTACCTCGGCAACTTCTCGTAAGCCCCGCAGCCGGCCTTCTGGAGCGTAGGTTCCTCGGGGGGCGTCGGGGCGCTTGGCCGTCGGGGCGCTTGGCCGGGGGTCGACGCGGGTGGTGGCGGGTGGAGGTGGATGTGGGATGAGCGTCGCCGGTGGTGGTGGTAGCGGTGGAAGCGGGTGTCTTGGGGCGTTGGGGGGGGGGGGTCGGTCGCCTGTCGTGCCTCGTCGGTCTGTCGTGTCTGTCGGTCCGTCCGCTCGCTCGACGGGAAATTAGCTCTCGGACGCGTCGGTCCTTTGTTTCGAGAGCGAGCGAGACTGACAAGAGACCGTCTCCTGTTTGTTGCGGGGAATTAATCTCTCCCTCTCTCTCTCTCTCCCTCCCTACCTCCCTCCCTTTCTTTCTCCCATTCTCCTTCGTCTCCCGCTCTCTCTCTCTCTTTGATCTCTAGTCTTTATTCAGTTGTCCATCATCGGGAAACAAAACGTTATTAAAGCTCCCCTTCCCCTATTCCGTCTCCCTCTCCCTCCCCCCCCCTTCTTTTATGTCAACGTGGAAATTAATCGCGTTCAAGTGTGTGGGCAGCGGCGGCGGCGGCGGCAGCGGCGAGGGCGTCTGGGCCGGGTCGGGAGGGGAGCACATGGCCGCTCCGCCATCAGCTGATCACCCCCCGCTCCTGCTCCTCACCCCTCCCTCCCTCTTCGCCCCCCGCTTATCCCTCCCACGACCTCGTCCTCAGTCCTCCCCGCCTTCGCCCTCCTGTCTCTCTCCTCCCTCCCTCCCTCCCTCCCTCCCACCGGCTCCTCCGTCCTCCTCCCACCGCCTGCGTCTCCCTCCCTGTCAGGAACCCCTCAGGGCGAACGACTCTCGCCCTTACTGCAAGCAGGGAGGTGGAGAGGTTTGCCGGCGTGCTTCAGCAGCCACTAATCATAACATAATCCCATCCTTGGTGCCCTCTCGCTTTTTTTTTCTTTCTTTTACCTTTTTATTCTTTTTCTCTTGTATTGGCTTTTTATTTATTATTTTTTATTTTTTATTTTTTAAGTGCTGACACGTTCAAGGTTTTGGCGGAGGTTGGCTGGGGTCCCAAAAGCGGAGAATTGATTGTGAATAATAAAAACCCGTTGGGCGCTGAACCAGTCGTTTCAAGACGAAAAAAAAGATTTAAAAAACAATCAAATAAAAACAAAAACACAATTACCAGAAACCGCAAAAGTTTCCAGATTTTTGTTTCTAAAAATTCTGTCTTTTGGTCAAGCCGATAGGAAGCCGAGCATTTTTTTTTCTTTTTTCTTTTTCTTTTTTTTTCCAAAATAACTTGCTTGAGCGACGTCGAACATTCTAGAAGTTAAGAGGTTCGTTTTGAAGGCTGGGCGTGATGAAGAGAAAATATATAAGAGGAAGGAAGGGAATGGAAGGAAGGAGGGGAAAGGAGAAGAGGGAGAAGGGGAAATGGATGATAAAAGAGGTAAGGATGGGAAAGGCAAGGAGAAGTTTAAAGAGGCAAGGGACGTGAGAATTAGAGGAAAGGATAATAGCCGTGAAGAAATAATATAAAAAAGAATAGGGAAGGAGGGAGTAAAGAAGAAAGGAAAGGAGAAGAGGAGGAGGGAGCCGGGGACGTCGTGGCCACCTCGTCCGGACGTGATTCCGAAGCCATAGGAAAGGACTCGCCAGAGGAGTCGCCCCTCTCCCCCCTTCTCCCTCTCCTCTCCCCCCCCTCTTCCTTCTCCTCTCTCCCCCCCTCTTCCTTCTCCCTTCTGCCCCCATCCTACAACCCTCTCCCCTTCTCTCCTCTCCTCTGTCTCCCTTCTTCCTCAACCCCCACCTATCACCCCTCTCCCCTCCCTCACTCCTCCCTCTCTCCCCTCTCCCCTCTCCCCTCGCCAGGATGCGCAGCTGGCAGGATACAAGGCAGCGCCCAAGTACAGCAGGATTACAGGGGTCGTGCTGGCATAGGGATTCGATAAAAGGGAGGAGATTTATCCTTGATTTAGGATTTGTTGTTATATTTACAATCGTCTCGCTGTTGTTGTTGCTGCCGTTGTTGTTGTTGTTATCGTTATCATTTTCGTTTTCTCTCCTTTTCTGAGCCACCGCGAGTTGGGAATTTCACGTCGTAGATAACAGCTGATAAGGATATGGGAGAGATAAGGCATTAGGATACAGGGAGATAAGGGTGCAGTGAACGTAAACCGGCAGGGAAGGAGATTCACAGCGAATCACTGAACGTTGTCATTATTTATTACTCTTACGTTATTGTTATTATGATCAGAACGCAGTAGATGGGAAAATACACGAATAAGTAGATCATAATCAATAATTAAACCACCATCAATGACCAAGTCCAGATCAGAGAACGATGTAGGTGGCGAGGGAAAACGACAACGAAATGGAACACAATAAATTACCGTGATTATTAAGGCCATGACAAAGGGGAGGAGAGTGAATCAAGGTTCGTATGATGGGGGGGGGGGAGGTAAAGGCCCCGGGATCCAACGTGAGAAATTCTTTTGTTGGATTGACTCCCGGCGGTAAATTGTGCCGAGTGTTGGAGCAAAAGCCAAGACTATGATGAAGGGGGTTGTTATTGAGGGAGGGGAGGGTGGGGAGGGAGGGGAGAGTGGGGAGGGATATTACAGGAGGGAGGGTGGGTAGATGGGTAAGGGAGGGTGGTGGATGGGAGAGAGGGAGGGTAGGAGTGTAGGGAAGGAAAAAGAAGGAGGGTAGGTAGGAGGATAGGAAAGGAAAGGAGGGAGGGAGGGAGGAAAGGATAAAGACACTTGTGCGAAAGTTGGAACAGGAGGTGGATCTATAGCGAGGAAGGAAAGGAAAGAGCGAGGCAAAAGGAGGAGGGAAACGAATAGGAAACGGATAGAAAGATCTCGCTAAAAATGGAAGAAGAAGAGATGGGATTGGAGTCACGAAAGCAATAGATGATAAATAATAAAGAGAGATGATGATGATGGCGGAGGAAGGGGATATAAAGGAAGATGAGGAGAATGCGGAGGAGAAGCGGCCGAGAATACCTGCGCGAAGAAACGACCAACATAAACATACTTGAGCTTGTGATTGAGGAGGACCCGCCGAGGAAGACCTTAGGTGGGAGGGGCGTTTGGCGGGGGGGGGGGGGATCGGCTTCCTCCTCCTCCTCCTCCTCCTCCTCCTCCTCCTCCTCCTCCTCCTCCTCCTCCTCCTCCTCCTCCTCCTCCTCCTCCTCCTCTTCTTCTTCCTCCTTCTCACTTTCCCTCCGTCCCTTCCTTTCTTCCTCCTCCGTCGTTTCCCGTCCTTCTTCGTCCCTGTCCTCGCTTTCTTCTCGCTTTTTTTTAACATTTCTTTCTTCTCTTCGTTCTGGTTTGTTTCTCTCTTTCGATCCCCTTCTTTTTCATTATTTTTTGTCCATTCGTCTCTTTTCATTCTTTTCATCCTCCTTCTCACATCCCTTATTCTCCCCATCCCTCCCTCCCTCCCTTCCTCCCTTCCTCTGTCTCATCCCTCCTCCATCCCTTCCTCCGTCTCATCCTCCCTTCCTCCCTTCCTGCCTCTCTCCCTCCCTTTCTACCTCCCTCCCTCCCTTCCTCCCTCCCTCCCTCCCTCTCTCCCTCCCTCCCTCCCTCCCTCCCTCCCTTCCTTCCTCCCTCCCTTCCTTCCTCCGTCTCATCCTCCGTCTCATCTTCAAGCAAGATGTTTGGGTTACCTCGGATGTTGTGTTTAGACGTGTCTGGCCGACGGAGAGGAGGGAGAGGGGGAGTGGGGGAGGGGGGGAAGGGAGACACGCAATGGCCTCAGGTCACACCGGCTCCCGCTTGACCCGTCGTGTAAACAAAGCAATAAACGATAACCGAATCGACTAGAGAGAGGGAGAGAGGAAGAGAGGGAGAGAAGGAGGGAGGGAGGGAGGAAGAGGGAGGAAGAGAGGGATGGAGGGAGGGATGAAGGAAGGAGGAAGGAGGCGGGAGGGAGGGAGGTGGGGGGGATAGGAAGCGTTCAAGAGGGGAGAGAGAGACAGATATAGAGAGAAGAAAGAGAGGAATAGGAAGCTTTGGATTTTCAAGGAGAGAGAGAGAGAGAGAGAGAGAGAGAGAGAGAGAGAGAGAGAGAGAGAGAGAGAGAGAGAGAGAGAGAGAGAGAGAGAAGGGGACAAAGAGAGGAGCTATGGTACACGTAGGTGATGATGTAAGGTTGCTCACAATAATAACCCGCCCCTCCCCAGCTGTGTATCTGCCCCTCCCCCTCCCACTCTCTTCTTGCCTCCCCTTCCCCCTCTCACCCCCACTACCCACACACTTGCTTCTGTCTTGGGTGTGTTTTTTTTTCTTTTTATTGTTACATTCCTTCTTCCTTCTCTCTCATTTTCCCTTTATCTTGACGCAGATGCCTTCCTCTCTCGCAACTCTTGTCCCTTATATCTCTCTCTCTCTCTCTCTCTCTCTCTCTCTCTCTCTCTCTCTCTCTCTCTCTCTCTCTCTCTCTCTCTCTCTCTCTCTCTCTCTCTCGCCCATTCTCACGCTCTCGCTCTCATCTTCCCTTCTCTTCTCCCTCCTCCGTCTTTCCTTCATTTCTCTTTCTCTCCCTCTCTCCCTCCTCTCTCTCGCCCTTCCTTCCTTTCTTCCTTTTCTCTACCACATCAAACCACCGATGTTGTCATCACCTCGTCACCACCACATCACCTCGTCACCACCACAACATCACCATCACCACATCATCATCTCGTCACCACCACAACATCACCTCGTCACCACAACATCACCTCGTCACCACCACATCATCACCATCACCACCACGACATCACTATCACCACGCCAGCACGCTCGCCTCCGCAGCCACGCCCCCACGAGTGAATGCGCAAGACACCGCACTCTTCAAGGACTTGCTCTTTCTGTCTTCCTCCTTTTCGCAATCTCTTACTTCTTTTCCCCATCCTACTTCTTCCTTTTTTCGCCCTTCTTTATCATCTTTTCCTTTTCCTCTTCCTCCTTCTTTCTCCCGTTTCCATCATTTTCTTGTTTTTTCTTTCTTTTCTTTTATTTTCGTTCTCACTCCTCTTCCTTCTCCTCCTCCTTATTCCACATCTTTATCGCGAATCTCCGTAATGTTCTCATTTTGTATCCCCTGTTTTTTTTTATTATTATTTTTCTTTCTTTTTTCTTTTCTTTTTTTCTTTTTTTTTCTTCTCAGTGCGGGGGAAAAAATTAGTCCATTCTATCGAGTGTATTGCTTCCCGCCAAAGCACTGGGAATTGCTCAGGTTGCACGGGCGATCTTCTGCAAGGAGTTGCAAGGAGTATTTTTGAGTATAGATTATCTGCACCGGCGTCAGGGAGGCGGTGGGGTGGGGGGTGGGGGTGGGGATGTTGGGGGCTTGGTATTGATATTTTATTATTGGGATTTTTGGTTTGTTATTATTATTTTTGGGTTTATTCCGTGTTTGGTTCGTCTTTCTCTTTCGTCTCTGATTTCTTCCTTCTCTTTCTTTATTATTTCTTCCTTGCTTTCTCCTTATTTTCCTGGCCATTCCTTCCTCATTTCTTCCTTCCTTTCTCCTTTCTCCCTTATTTCTTCCTTCCTTGCTCCTTTCTCCCTTATTTCTTCCTTCCTTTCTCCTTATTTCCCCTGGCCCTATTCTCCTCCTCCTCCTCCTCCTCCTCCTCCCCCTCCTCCTCTTCCTCCTCTCCGACCTAGCATGACCCCTGGCAAAAGGCGATTATCATGAATCGACAAAAGACATTTAAGGTCATAAGAAGCGACCTTGAAAGAGATGAAGGTGGGATGGAGGGGGGAGGGGAGGGAGGGGAGGGAGGGGAGAGCTGGAGTGGGCAATTTTTTGTTTTATCACGTTTTATCGTTTTTTTTATTTTTTCTTTTATCACGTTTTGTCGTTTTTTCTTCTTCTTTCTCCCGTTCTCTTTTTATGTCTTCCTTTTTTCTCTTCTCACGTTCTTTTTCTATGTTCTTTTTTATCTCTTTCCAATCTCCTCTTTTCTTTATTGGATTCTAATCTCTTTTTCTGGCGTTTAGATTCTCTCTCTTTATCTTTCTTCCTTCTTTTCTCTTCTTAATCCCTTCTCTTCCTTCTTCCTCTTTCTCCTTCCTCCTTCCCTCTCCTCCTCCCTCCTCCTACCCTTCTCTGTCTCTCCTCCCTCCTCCTTCCCTCTCCTTATCCCTCCTTCTCCTCCTTCCTCCTTCCCTCTCCTTATCCTTCCTCCTTGTCTCTCCTCCTTCCTCCTTCCCTCTCCTTGTCCCTCCTCCTCCTCTTCCTTGTTCTCCTTGTCTCTCCTCCTGCCTCCTCGTAATGATGCAAAAGGAAGTGCATAAGGCGACACTCCTGGATGCAAATGAGGAGGGGGAGGAGGGGGGGGGAGGCAGGAGGTTGGGGGAAGAGTGGGGAGGGAGTGGGGGAGGTGAGGAATGGAGGGTATAGGGGGGAGAGGGAGTGGGGGAGGGGAGGAATGGAGGGTGGGAGAAGGAAGGGGAGAGAGTGAGGGAGGAGGGAGGGGGAGAAAGGTGGAGTAGGGAAGAAAAGAAAGGAGGAAGGGGGATGGTTGGAGGGGAATTGGGCTGAAGAAAGCAAAGAGAGAGAGAGAGTTGCGAAAAATGATGGAAAACCGAGAACGCGCATAAAAAAAGTAAAACGGAAAACAAGGGATAGATAAAAGAGAATAAAAGAGAAGCAAGAAAACGATAAAAGGAAAATAAGGAGGGAGAGCAAGAGCTTTTTTTATGAGGAAGCGGTAGGGAGGGGAGGGAGGGGGAGGGAGGGGAAGAGGGTATAACGTGTACTGAAGGATATAATAGCAGGATCTTGTGAGAGCCCCGAGCAAGAGGAGGAGGAGAGGAGAAGAAGGAGGAGGAGGAGGAGGTAGAGGAAGAAGAAGAAGAGCAGGAGGAGGAGGCGAGGGGAAGGGGGAGTTGGAGAGGAGGAGGAGGGGTAAAAGGAATAGAGTATAGAGGGCTAAGGAAGTACGAGGAGAGGGAGGAGAGATGGTAGGGAATGAGAGAAAGAGTAAGAGAAGAAAGAGGAGGAGCGGCGACGGAGAAGGAGAAAGAGAAAGAAAAAGAACGAGGAGGAGGAGAAGGAACAGGAGGAGGAAGAGCACCTCGCCGCATTTGGACAGCATCATTGACCTTGCTTTGAAGGGGTTGAGGGAAGGAGGTGGAAAACGGGCGAGCGCGGGGTGGTGGTGGGGGTGGGGGTGGTGGAGGGGGTGATGGTGGAGGTGATAGCGACGGTGATGGAGAGGGGTTAGAGCTCTGTTTATGTGTTTGTTCCTCGGTGTCTCTTTTCTTTCTGTTTGTCTCGCTCCGCCTCTTATCCCATCCCCTCCTCTCTTTTATCCTTTAAACCTCCTCTCCATGCCACTTCTCCTCCTCCCCTTCCCCAACTTCAGTCCCCCTCTCCTCCTCCCCTTCCCCCACTTCACTCCACCTCTCCTCCGCCCATTCCCCCCTCTTCCCTCCACCCCTCCTCCTCCCCCAATTCACTCCACCACCCCTTCCCCTTCCCCCACTTCACTCCACCTCTCCTCCTCCTTCCCTCCCCCCACTTCACTCCACCCCTCCTCCGCACAGCACAGGAGCAAAAGGGTTAATTTGCTTTGTTGTAGCACAGGTAAAAAGCAGCGTGTTTGTGCTCTGCTTGTCACATTGTCTCGGCCTCTCGACGCTGGCGTCTTCTCGAGGAGGCGCCGGTCAGTCTCTGCGCTTTTGTTTCCTTTAATTTTTTTCTTTTTCCTTTCGTCTTTTTAAATCTTTTAATTACGTTTGGGTGGTTTTATTGCGCTGTTTGGGATTTGTTTTTTTGTGTGTTTTTGGGGATCGTTGTGTGGGTAATTTTCGGATTTTTTCTGTTTTTATTTATTTATTTTTTGTGTGTCTTCGTTCGTATTGAAACTTGATTATCTTATGGGCTTGTATGTTGTTGTTTTTTTCCCTCCTTTTCTCTCTCTTCTTTTAATCTCTTGGTTTGATTTAGCTGTCTTTTTGATCGAAAAAAGCCGTCTTTTTATATATTAATTTTTTCGTTGTATTTGGCCATTTTCCGTTATTTTTTCCTCTCCTTTTCTGGTTTAATTTAGCTGTCTTTTTGATCGAAAAGAGGCGTCTTTTTATTTATTATTTTTTTTCGTTGTATTTGGCCATTTTCCGTTATTTTTCCCTCCTTTTCCTCTTTATTGTTTCGGAGGTTTTGTCCGGGAGGGAAAATGACGCGAGGTTTGGGTCAATAACTCCTGTACACACGATATTTTTTTTTTCTTTTTCTCCGAGGATATTGAGACCTCCTCTATGCGTCGGTGCGCCATTTTTTTTTTCTTTTTTTTTCTTCTCTCCCTTCTCATATGTCTGTCCCATTCTTTCTGTGCTATTTCGTTCTCTCTGCTCTTCATTTTTTTTTTGTTTTTTTTTTGTCATTCCTTTTTTCATTTATTTTCCTTTGTCTTCGTTTTCTTTTTTTCGTTTTTTTCGTCTTATTTCTTTCTCCATTCGCCTTGTGGCAGTCATACGCTTCTTTCTCTCTTCCCTTCGGCTTCTCTAAACCTTCTCGCACTCCCTCCCTTTCCTCCTTCCTTCCTCACTCCTTCCTTCTCTCTCTCTTTCCCTCCCTCCCTCCTCCTTCCCTCCTTCCCTCCTTCCTTCCCTACCTCCCTTCCTCTTTCTCCCCCTCCCTCCATCCACCTTCCCTCCCTCCCTCCCTCCCTCTCCCTCCTCCTGTCTCTCAGGTCTCAGCTGAACCTGCTTATTGTGTCTCATCAGGAACCCCCCTATTGTCGTGTCATCTGTCCCCTCCTCCTCCTCCTTCTCCCTGTGTTCTCTTCGCTTCATGTCCCTCCTCTACTGACCCCTCTCCCCCTTCTCTCTCTCTCTCTCTCTCTCTTTTCACTCCCCTACCTTCCTGCATTTCTTTCCCTACTTCGCTTCGACTCCGTCTCCCTTATTTTCTTCCCACTCTCCTGATCCTCCTACTCCCTGCCCCTCCCCCTCATTTTTTTTCTTTTCCCCCTCCTTTTAATCCCCCACCTCTTTCTCCTCTTCCTCTTCTTGCTCTTTCTTCTCCTCCTCCCCCTCTTCGTCCCCTTTCTTCTTCTCTTCCTCCTCTTTCTTCTCCTCCTCCTCTTTCTTCTCCTCCTCCTCTTCTTCCTCCTGCTCCTCCTCCGAGGGTCATTTAACTCGAAAGAGGAGAAATGTCTGGCCGGTGGCTCGGCTGGCTGGCTCGCCGGGCCCCGCTATCGAGTCCCGAGTGATATCGAACCTGTTGTCTCATCATTTTATCAGATTTTGTTATTTTATCTTGAGGAGCGGGCTGTGGGAGGGAGGGGGCGGGAGGGAGGGAAGAAGTGAGGGAGGGAATGAGGTCGGTAGTTGGGTTGGTTGGAGGAAGGAGGGAAGGAGGGAGGAGGGATGGGGGAGGGAGGGAGGTGAGTAGAAGGAGGGAGGGGGGATAGAGAAAAGTAGAGAGAAAGAGAAAGACAAGAGCGAAGAAGAGAAGGTGATAGGAGCGGGGACAGTGAAAAGTAGAAAAAGGAGTAGAGAGAAAGAGGAAGCCAAGAGCGAAGAAGAGAAGGTGATAGAAGCCGGGATAGAGAAAAGTAGAAAGAGAAGTAGCAGAGAGAAAGAGAAAGACAAGGGCGAGAGTAGAGAGAGTAGAACGAGAAAGAAAAGAAACGCGGGAGATACGCGGACAGGGACCTGATTACTTGTCATATTGTCTGAAGACTTTGTTATGTCCCTTCGCCAAGGTCGCGCTGGTTACGTGGATGCATCGGAACCGCCTCGTGCCCTCCTTCTTCCCTCCTTTCTTCCCTCCTTTCTTCCCTCCTTCTACAT
Source organism: Penaeus vannamei (assembly GCF_042767895.1). NCBI lineage: Eukaryota > Metazoa > Arthropoda > Malacostraca > Decapoda > Penaeidae > Penaeus > Penaeus vannamei. The sequence continues at coordinate 29,169,148 of NC_091575.1, forward strand.
TCCTTGCTTCCCATCTCCTTGCCACCCCTCTGCTCGCCCCTCATCTCTCTATTCTATCTCTTTCTCTCTTCTTTCTCTTTCTCTTTCTCTTTCTCTCTCTCTCTCTCTCTCTCTCTCTCTCTCTCTCTCTCTCTCTCTCTCTCTCTCTCTCTCTCTCTCTCTCTCTCTTCTCTCTCTTCTTTCGCCTCTCTCTCCCTCCTTTCTCTTTCTCCTTCCCTCCCCCTCCCCTTTCCCTAATTTCTTCCCTTCCCTCTCCTTATTTCCCCTCCCCCCTCCCCCTCCCCCCAACCCCCGCGATCATACCCCCCACTAGACTAGCCTCTCCCGTCTATGCCAACTCAGAAGCGATATCTTTAAATGCGGGAATACGAGAGTGCGAGTGTGTTTACCGGGCCCCCAAAAAACCACGTGTTGCGCCGCGCCCAGGGGATTCCCGCCTCTCCGGCCACGAGAGCTTAAGGGCGAAAGCGGCGTGCGGAGAGCGGACCCCCACGTGACGACAGGGGGCGGGAGACGGGGCAAGTGCAGGGGTAAAGTTTCTAATTTCTCGAGTGTTGAGGGGGGAGGGGGGAGGGGGGGAGGGTGTTGAATGGTTTCGGGGTTGGGGGGTTGGGTGGATGGGGGAGGGGTTGTAGGGTAGGGTTGAAAAGAGCGCAGACGTGTTGGTGCGGCCGGGTGGGGTCTGGACAACCCTCCGTGTGTCTCTCTCTCTCTCTCTCTCTCTCTCTCTCTCTCTCTCTCTCTCTCTCTCTCTCTCTCTCTCTCTCTCTCTCTCTCTCTCTCTCTCTCCTCTCTCCCTCCCTCCCCCCTCCCTCCGTCTCCTCTCCCTCCCTCCCTCCCTCCCTCCCACTCCCCCTCCCTCCCTCCCTCCCTCTCTCTCTCCCACTCCCCCTCCCTCCCTCTTCCCCTCTAACCCCTCCTCACCTCCTCGCAAGATGATGCAGCGTGTCCTCCGTACGAGAGTGACTGACCGAATCTCGCTCTTTGTGCTTCAGACATGTTTATCGGACGCAGATAAAAGGGAGGAGCGAGATAAGGGCAGCCGGCGTTGGGAGGACAAGGGTGAGGGGGGGGGGGCGTGGAAAGTTGGAGGGATGGAAGGGTGGATAGGTGGAAAGGGGGGATAGGTGGAAGGGTGCGGGGTGAGAGGGAAATAGGTGGAAAGGTAGAAGGGTGAAGGAGTGGAAGGGTGGAAGAAGGGTGAGAGTGGATAGGTGGAAAGGAGGAAGAAGGGTTAAGGGGTGCGAGTGGAAGAAAGGTGGAAGGGTGGAAAAAGGGTGAAAGGGTGAGAGTGGGAAGGTTCAAAGGAGAAGAGGGTGGAAAGGGAGTAATTGGAAGGATAGATGGTGGAAAATGGTGGAAATTAGATGGATGTGTTGTTTCAGCAGGGACACGAGTAAAGGGTGAAAGGGTGATAGATAGATAGAGAAAAAAAAGCTGGCAAGGCGGGTAGGTCGGTTACCAAAAGGGGTGGCAGATTGGTGGCTTATAATGGTGGCAGGTTGGTTGGTTGGAAGAGTGAAAGGGTGGCAGGGTGAGGATCGGATGGGTAAACACGTGGGGAGAAGAAGAGAGAGTTGGAAGGGGTCCTGAAGGAGCAGGGTAGGGGAGGGAGAGGGGTAGAGGAGGATAAGGGGAAGGGGGATGGAGTTTAAGGGGAGGAAGGGAAGGGAAGGATGGGGAGGATAAGGGGAAGGGGAAGGGGGTGGAGGATAAGGGGAGAGAGAGGAGGGGTTGGAGGTTAAGGGGAGAGGAAGCTTTGCGTGGGGGGGAAAGGAGTAAAGGGTGATATAGGGTGTGCTTAGCGTCACCCTGGCCCAACCGCCTCAGGGGCTTCAAGGGTTGGGCAGATAAAAGGGTGAGGAAAGGGTTAAAGGCCGAGTAATGAGTAAAGGAATGAGGGGAAGAGTAAGAGAGGAGTGAGAAAGGGAGGAATGAGGAAGAACGATTAAACAGCTAGAGGGGAGTAAAAAAAAAAGAGTGAGAGATTGAGGGAGAACAGAAAAGATTGGGAAGGAAAAAGAGTGAAGAGAGAAGGTCGAATGGGAAAGCAAGTAATGAGGAAAAGACGAATGAGAAAGCGAGTGAAGAGGAAGGAAGAAGATGGAAAAAGAGAGAGAGAAAAAGAAATAAAAGAATAAAGCTGGAAAGGCCGAGGTCACAGTTTTTCTTGACCTCGATCTTCACCTCGATAGCAAGCGAAGCGAGGAAGGAAGGGAAGAGAAGAGAGGGAGAGGGAGAGGAAGAGGAAGAGGGGGAGGGGGAGGGAGAGAGAGAGAGAGAGGGGGAGGGATAGAGAGAGGGAGAGGGAGAGGGAGAGTGAAAGGTGAGGGGGCGAGGAAGAGGGAGAGGGCAAGGAATAGAGAAAAGAGAAAGATTGAAGGAGAGAAATATGTAAAGGGACACCGAGAGGAAGAAAAAAAAAAAAGAGAGGAAGAACATGACGAATAAAGGGCGTGAGAGATAAAAAGAGAGAGGGGCGTCGCAACACCAGAGACCCAGCACAGGATGTGGCGGGGAGCAGACAACGGGGCAGACCCTCCCCCCCCCCCCCTCTCTCTCTCTCTCTCTCTCTCTCTCTCTCTCTCTCTCTCTCTCTCTCTCTCTCTCTCTCTCTCTCTCTCTCTCTCTCTCCCTCTCTATCTATTTATCTCTCCCTCCCCCTCTCTCTCTTCCCCTCCCTCCCCCTCTCCCTCTCCCCTCCCCTATCTATCTTTCCCTATCTGCACTTCTTCCCCTTTCTCCCCCTCCTCTCCCTCCCTCCTTCCTTCCCTCCCTCCCTCCTTCCCCTCTCCTCCCTCCCTCCCTCCCTCCCTTCCCCTCTCTCCCCTCTCCCTCCCTCCCTCTCCCTCCCTCCCTCCCTCCCTCCCCCAAGGTGCCTGTGGGGCCGCCCGGGAACACCACGTGTCTCTCGCTCGCTCCGCCTCGCCGCCATCAGCATCAGGCTCGCGCATGGTAGCTCGCTGGGGCTCGCTCCGTTCGTCTTTTTTTTTTCTGTTTGTCTCTTTGTTTTTGTTCTGGGTTTCTCTTGTTTTATTGTTTGTATTTTTTTCTCTTGTTTTTTTTTGTTTGTATTTCTTTTCTATGTCTTTTTGTTTGTCTTTTTCTTTCTGTTCGTCTTTTGTTTTGTTTTTTTTATTTTAGTTTTGTTTTTATCTCGAATTAATATTGTTTGGATGAGGTTTGTCGTGTATAGGAATGAGGAAACTCACGAAGAGAGTGGGTATGAAAGAAAGGAAAAGAAAAAGAAAAAATGAATAAAGAAAAGAAAAGAAAAAGAAAAAGTGAAAGAAAGAAAGAAAGAGAAAAAATGAAAGAAAAGAAAAGAAAAAGAAGAAAAAACAAAGAAAAGAAAAGAAAAAGAAAAAAATAATGAAGGAAAAGAAAAAGAAAAGGAAAAAATAATGAAAGAAAAGAAAAGACAAAGAAAAAAATGAATAAAGAAGAGAAAAGTCCAGAGCGTTCCTGAGACCCGCGCCCGTTGCTTCCCCATGTTGAGTGGCGGTCGCTGACTCTGCTGACGAGTGAGTGATCGAACATGCAACCTTCTTCTTTAGCTGACTTCGCCTGACCTTGCTGGCACATACAGTGTCATCACTCTTGTGTTGGTATGGCGGCAGGCGCTTTTCTGTCTCCGTCTGTCTGGCTGTGTGTCTGTTTGTTTGTTTGTCTCTGTCTTTTTTTTTTTTTTTTTTTTTTTTTTTTTTTTTTTTTACTGTCTTTGCCTGTCTCTCTCTTCTCTGTCTGTCTCTATCTTATCTGTCTCTGTCTGTCTGTCTGTCTCTGGGTCTGTCTCTGTCTCTGTCTCTCTCTCTCTCCTCTCCCCCTCCCCTCCCCCTCCCTCTCTCTCCCTCTCCCTCCCTCTCCCTCTCCCTCTCCCTCCCCTCTCCCTCTCCCTCTCCCTCTCCCTCTCCCTCTCCCTCTCCCTCACAGCCACGTGTGTTTACCCTTTTTTTTCGGTCTTGTGTGGGTGTGTCTGTGCGTACCGCCATAACGCAACTCGGAAATGCCGGATAATGTATCAGGAGACGAGAGCAAAAGCTGGGTTAGACCTCCGGCTGAGAAGGAGGGAGGAGGAGGGAGGGAAGGAGAGAGGGAGGGAGGGGAGGGAGGGTGGGAGGGAGGAGGGAGGGAAGGAGGGAGGAGGGAGGGAGGGAGTATTGGGTAGGTGGGGAAATAGGCGGATGTGGTGCGTATCTCCCCCTTACCCTTTCGTTTCTCCCCGTCTTCTTGCCTAACTTCTGTCCCTTTCCCCTTTTTTTTTGGTATACCCCTTTCTCTTCCCCTTCTTCCTCATTCCTCTTCCGTTTCCCTTTCTCCATCCCCTTCCGCTTCTACATCCTCTCCCATCCCGTCCCCTTTCCCTTTCCCCTTCCCCCTCCCTCACTCTCACCCCCTCCCTTCCTTCACCTTTAACCCCTCCTTTCCCCATCACTTTCACCCCCCATCCCCCATCCTACTCATATTGCTACCGTGTGAGTGTGTCACTTTCTCCCTGTGTGCGTATATCCGCCTCTCCCCCGTGTGCACCGCAGCTGAACACACACGTAAGCCTTTCACGAGCCGCTGTGTGCACATCAGGGTCCGTATGTATTGGTGCATGTCGATCAATCGTTACGTAAATGTACATACACGTGTACAACTGTGCATTACACCTCCAGAGCGGAACACTCCTCTCGCTACGTACTGAAACATACGCTAACATAACTTATTTGCGGGAGGGAGAGATGGAACACAAAGGAGAGAGAGAAAGAAAGAAAGAAAGAAAGAAAGAAAGAAAGAAAGAAAGAAAGAAAGAAAGAAAGAGAGAAAAGGAACCAACGACAGAGAGAGAGAGAGAGAGAGAGAGAGAGAGAGAGAGAGAGAGAGAGAGAGAGAGAGAGAGAGAGAGAGAGAGAGAGAGAGAGGAGAACAGAACAGAATAGAATAGAAAAGAACAAAGCAGGGCAGAGCAGAACAAGGAGAGAGCGATTGAAAGAACAGACCAAACGAAAAAAAAAAATCAAAATTACACGGTAATATTATCTTCTCCCGCTCTGAATATACATGAATTAAATACCAGCATGAGCCGGGGATGGAATATTAAACATTTACTTGGGTTGTGTGGCAGGGGGTCCTGGTAGGGGGTTGCAGGAAGGGGGTTTTAGCGGGGAGTTTTGGCAGCGGGTTGTGGTTGGATGTTGTGGCAAGGGGTTGTGGGAGGGGGATTGTAGGAAGGGGTTTTAACTGGGAGTTGTGGTAGGGAGTCGTGGCAAGAGGTTGTAGTAGAGGGTTCTGATAGGATGTGACAGGGGGTCGTAGCAGGGGGACGTGGCAGGGGACCGTGGCAGGGGGCAGGTGCGAAAGCCAAAGCCCCTGCCGTTGCCTCTCTGCGTTTGCCACCCTCCTTGCGCCACGTGGACACCTGTCCGGAGCTGCGGATTTCATCACATTTGTATACCGCGGTTATAGATTTTTTTTCTTTTTTACCTTTTTTTTATTTATTACTTCGCAGGGTTGGTTGGATGTTATCTTTCTTGTAATATTCCTTGCTTGTCTCTCCTTCCCTCCTTCGTGATTTTCCTCTTCTCCTCTTCTTTCATATTTCGCTCTCCTCTTCTGTGTCTCTTATCCTCTCGTTCTCATTTTTTCCCTCTTCCTTCCCTCCTTTCCTCCCTCCCCTTCCTCCCCCCCCCTCTTATCCTCCTTCCCTCTCCTCGACAACCTCTTCTATTCTTTCTCCTCTCCTTCCTCTTCCTCATTATCTCTCCTCCTCATTTATCACCCCGCCCACCTCCACGCCCCTTCACCCGGGGGAAAGAAGGTGGGCGGGTGGGCGGGCGCTGATTGGGCCCGCCTTAAAAGGGGGTCGAGAGATGCGAGTCGTTGGGCTCAAAAAGGGCTTCTGGGGCGTTTGTCTCCGTCGGCGCGGATTGGTTCAGTGGCGCGGGGTGCGTGACCTTGTTGTGTGTGTGCCCGGTTGATATATATATAAAAAAATGGTTTGTCAATATAGGTCTGGTTGTTTGTGTGTATGTTTAGGTGTGTAAGAGCGAAGGGTTTAGGAGTGTCTCTTTGTGTATTTGTTTATATGCGTCGGTTCTTTGTCTTTTGTTACAGATGCTTGTTTATCAATATAAATGAATAAATATATGTATATATGTAAGTATGTATGTATGTATGTATGTATGTATTTATGTATGTATACTCTATATATTATGAATGTCGGGCCCATAGACAAAGGGTTCATAAGTGTCTGTCTGTCTTTAGTTAATTGCGCGAACTTTGTGTCTTTGTTTGTTACGCATACGCCATTTACCTTTGGAAATGCGCATGTGTGTACATGCGATGTATCTATGTACGTATGTATGCATGAACGTATGGGCGTATGTAAGTATGTAAACAGGCTCATGTACGTATAAGACGTTGACGAGGAAGGAAGCGGGACCGCGGAGACGAACGGCCTTCCAGAACGCGCCGCGGTCTCTGGGCCTAAAGTATTACGTAAGAGGCCGAGGCATAGGCCTAAAAAACGTACTCCGCGTGGTCTTTATGGCACAGGCCCCGGAGATAGGCATAGATAGGTCGGCGGCAGGAGTATTGGGGACTTCTTTTTTTTTAAGTGTGGAAGGTGGGTACGGGTATGTGTGTGTGTGTGTGTGTGGTGTTTGTGTGTGTGCATGGTGGTTGTGTATGTATGTGTGTGTGTATGTATGTATGTATGCATGTATGTATAAGGGGAGAGAGAGAGAGAGAGAGAGAGAGAGAGAGAGAGAGAGAGAGAGAGAGAGAGAGAGAGAGAGAGAGGGAGAGAGAGGGAGAGAGAGAGAGAGAGAGAGAGAGAGAGAGAGAGAGATAGGAGTGTATTTGTGCGTGTGCGTTTGTAATTACACGTATCTGTACGTACGTGCGTGTTTGTGCGTACGTGTGTGCGTAGACTTTCCTATCCTGAGGTAAATTTCAAAAGAATTGGATAACCGTTTCACATATCTCATTCCCGATCTAAGGCGAGGTTCACCTGAGGTCAGAGAGTGTCGTTATTATATAGCCTTGGCAGCTGTAGCATATAATGAGGAGATATTGGTGTGGGTGGGTGAGGGGGGAGAGAGGGTGGGGGGGAGAGGGAGGGGGGTGAAGCAGGTGCGAACAGTCCAGGTTTTGTTATCTGAACTTGGGTTGTCGGTACAGCTGCACTTTCTGTCATCTCCCGACTTACCTGGCCAGCACCTGCCGTCTGTATGCCTCTCTCTCTTTCTCTTTCTCTCTCTCTCTCTCTCTCTCTCTCTCTCTCTCTCTCTCTCTCTCTCTCTCTCTCTCTCTCTCTCTCTCTCTCTCTCTCTCTCTCTCTCTCACTCTTTCACTCTTTCACTCTTTCACTCTTTCACTCTTTCTCTTTCTCTTTCTCTCCCCCTCCCCTTTCCCCCCTCCCCCCTTTCCCCCTTCCCCCCCTTCCCTCCCTCCCTCGCTCCCTCTCACACACTCCTGTTACAGGCACCCAAACATACCCTAAACACACACACACACACACACACACACACACACACACACACACACACACACACACACACACACACACACGCACACGCACACGCACACGCACACGCACACGCACACGCAAAGCCCCCGCAAACAAGCGTAAAACTGCGCACTAATGTTTATTTTTCCTCTCCCTCCCTCAGGTCAGTACACCCTCCCGGTCACGTGGTCTGTCTCCCCCAGTTGGCAAGGCGCAGGTAAGTCAAGCCATCTGCCTGTGGGGCGTCTCCCATCTTTTTTTTTCTCTCATTTCTTTAAGGGGGGGGGGATTTCAGCTGGCATTGTGAGTTCTAAGTTTATGAGCAGGTGGTTTTCTGCCGCAGGTGGGTCTCTTGCAGATGGCATTCGTTTTTTTTTTAGTTTTTGTTATTGTTTTTTCGTTTTTGGTTTATAATCTTTTGTTGGGTTTAATTTAAAGGGAAGGGACGGTTAGGAGAGAAGGAAAAAAAAACGTTTTAGTTGTTGCTGTGTGAGTCTTTTTGGAGCCAGCTGGCACGGGAAGGAGGAGTTGTGCCCCAGCTGGTGTAGGTCCCTTGATACTGTAGGATAGTCGTAGGATAGTGGGTGATAGTCTCAGGAATAGTCGGGAATAGTCGTCGGATAGCCAGGGGATAGTTAAGGATAATCTTGGGCTAGTAGAGGATAGTCGTAGGATAGAGGATAGTCGTAGGATATTAGTAGGATAGGCGTACGGATAGTCCATAGTCCTGGTTGGTTATTCATGAGGGGGCTTCCATTGGGGTGGGGGAAGGGTTGGGTGGGGGGGGAGGAGTATTGAGGTAGGCCCATAGAAAGGGTGAGGATGGGGGGGTGGGGGATATTGATCAATGTTGATGTGTTTATTCACAATAATATGAAAAGGGGAAGGTTGATGTCAGGACGAATGAGGATAAAGGGAAGGAGGGGATAGGGGAGAGGAAGGAGGAGGAGGAAGAAGGAGGGGGATGGGAGGGAAAGGGGAGAGGAGGTGAGAGAAGGAGAAGGGGGAGGAGGGGGGAGAGAAGAATGAGGTGGGCGGTGATAAGTTTGATCGTTATCGGCAAGTAAAGGGGGAGGGGGGGGTGAGGGCGAGGGAAGGGAGTCGGAAGGAGAGGAGAAGGGTAGGGTAGGGGGTAGGGATAGGGAGGGGGTTGACAGAGGGAAGAGTGGGCAGCCGGTGTTGGCAGCGGGGGTGGGGGATGGCGGTTGGGATAGAGATGGGGGAAGGTGGGGGGCAGAGGGTAGGGGGTGGCTGAAATGGTATGTAGCAGCTGGTTTGGGTATCTATGCAGGGGGGATGTGGGGGGGGGGAGAGGTCAGAAAAAAGGTAGGCGTGGCCTCGTAGGACCCCCTCCCTCTCACCCCCTCCTTCCCCTCCTCTTTCATCCAACGAAGGGGCGTGGCTTAGCGAGACTGTGGCGGTGGGGTTTAAAGGGACGTAGTCAATGAGGTAAAGCTTTAAAATCGGAGGAAGGGGGGCGTGTCTTGTGGGCGTGGTCGAGGTAGAGAGGGCGTTGACACCAGAAAGAGGGAAGAGGAAGACGCGCTCAAAATAAGAAGTTTAAATGGTGGGCAAGGAGAAAATAAATGAAGGAAAGAAGACAGGTATATGTATATATATATGTATGAATCATCTTACGAAACAAAAGAAGGTAGATAAACAAGACGACAAGGCAGTAAATTCCCAAACATTTGAACTAGAAACAAAAACAAAAACGAAAAATAAAATAGAAAAAGATACACGAAAGTAACTCTGCCAAGACAAACGGAAGAAGAAGACAAAGAGAAAGTGACAAAAAAACAACAACAAGGAGACGAAAAAAGAAAACGAAGGAAAAATGACGCAACGAAGATAGTTGCCAGAGGGGGATGGGGGGGAGAGGGGGGAGGGAGAAAGTATGGCACAGGAATGAAATATTGAGTATAATTGTGTCCGGAGGAATGGGGGGGAGTGGGAGAGGGAGAGAGAAAGTGGGAAAATTGAGAGAGAGTAGATGATTAAGTAGAGAGAGAGAGAGAGAGAGAGAGAGAGAGAGAGAGAGAGAGAGAGAGAGAGAGAGAGAGAGAGAGAGAGAGAGAGAGAGAGAGAGAGAGAGAGAGGCAGGGGAGGCAGGTGCTCCCTCATATGCGCGAGGTGCAGTAGCAGCACGTGACCGTCCTCCCTCTTTCCTCCCCTCACTCTCCCTCCTTCTCCCTCTTCCGCTTCCTCTCTTTCTCTTTTTCCTCTCTCTCTCCATCTACCTCCCTCCCTCTCCCTCCTCCTCCTCCTCCTCTCCCTCCTCCTCCTCCTCCTCCTCCTCCTCCTCCTCCTCCTCCTCCTCCTCCTCCTCCTCCTCCTCCTCCTCCTCCTTCCTCCCCCTTCCTCTCCCTCCTTCCCTCCCTCCCTCTTTCTCTTTCTTCCTTCTTCCTTCCTTTTATTCCTCTCCCTTCCTTCTTCCTTCCTTCCTTCCCCCCTTCCCTCCGCCCGTACCGTAGGGATGACTGGTCGCGGGCGTGCGTGCGGGCGTGCGGCCGTGACGTCAGAGATGCCTCATGGGCGCCAACCGTCAAAGTATGCCCGCCCCTTGCCAGGCACGCCCACCTGTGTGTCTCAGCCAGGTGCGGGCGAGGGCGATTGAGACACCTTCGCCGGGTCGTCTCTCTCTCTCTCTCTCTTTCTTTCTCTCTTTCACTTTATCTCTCTCTCTCTCTCTCTCTCTCTCTCTCTCTCTCTCTCTCTCTCTCTCTCTCTCTCTCTCTCTCTCTTCTCTCTCTCTCTCTCTCTCTCTCTCTCTCTCTCTCTCTCTCTCTCTCTCTCTCTCTCTCTCTCTCTCTCTCTCTCTCTCTCTCTCTCGCTCGCTCGCTCGCTCGCTCGCTCTCTTTGTCTTTTTTTCTCTGCTTTCATTTTTTGGTAGTTCTCTCTTTTTTTGTCTCTCTCTCGCTTTCTCATTCTCTTTCTCGGCTTTTTTTTTTTGCGCTCTCTCTCTCTTTATTTCCGTTTCTATCTTTTTTTTTCTCGTTCTTCCTCCTCCTTCCTCTTCCTTCTCCCCGTTCGCCTCCTGTCACTCCTCTCCCCTCGCCATTTCTCCTCTTTCTTTAACACTCTCTCTCTCTCTCTCTCTCTCTCTCTCTCTCTCTCTCTCTCTCTCTCTCTCTCTCTCTCTCTCTCTCTCTCTCCCTCACTCTCTCTCTCTCTCTCTCTCCCTCCCTCCCTCCCTCCCTCTCCCTCTCCCTCTCCCTCTACCTCTCCCTCTCTATTGACAGGGCAAATTATGAATATTAATGTACAAAGTAATACCCTTCATTCGCCCGAGAGTATGTACATATATGTACGCCTGTGTGTATGTGTGTGTGTATGTGTGTATGTATGTATGTATGTATGTATGTATGTATGTATGTACAGTACATCGGATACATTGCATGTACGTCGATGTGCATAGTTGTATGGTTAACGACCCTTCAGTTGGTGTTTTAAGTATGTATGTGCGTGTGTGCGAGTCCACGTTTTTTGTGTACGTACTTAAAGTTATGTGTAGCGTTCAGGGGCGTGAGATGGGTGCCAAGTGTCAATCATGTGGCACCCACTGGCACCCATCCCTCCTCCCCCTCCTCCCCCCCTCCCCCTTCACAATTCCTCGCCCCCAGCCTCTTGTTCATTATCTTCTGTCTTCCGTTTTTCTTTTCTTTATCTCCGTTCTTTATGCTTCTCTTGCTTTTGTCTTCTTCTTTTTCCTTTGTTTGTATGTTTTTTCTTACTTTCTTTCTTTCGTTCATTCGTTCTGTCCTTTGTTTCTGCTCTTGGATCTCTCTGTTTTTTTAATTATTTTCTATGCGTCCTTTTGTATTGTTTTATTTTATCACTTTTATATATATATTTTTAAAATTTTCGATTCATCTTCGTTTCCGTAAACTTGCTCTATAAACAAAGATAATTTGTAGGTGTTGATATCGGTTTACCCCTTCCCCCTCCCCGCTTCTTTCCCCTCTCCTGCTCTCCCTCCTTTCCCCTCCCCTTTCTGTCTCCCCTTCTATCCTTTCCCCAACCCCTTCCTTCCCCTCCCTCCTTCCCACTGTCCCCCTCTTATCCCCTCCCTTTCTCTCCCTCTCCAACCCCCTCCCCCTCCTTCCCCTCCCTTTCCTCTCCCTCCTCCTCTCCCCCTCCCCCCCTCTTCCCTACCCTCCTTCTCCCCTCCTCCTACCCCTCCCTCTTCCTCCATTCCTTCCCCTCTCCTTCCCCCTCTCCTCCTCCCTCCTTCGCCTCCCTCTCCTCCTCCCCGTCTCCGTTATACAACCCGCCAGCGCTTATATATATATCAGTGTTTGGTTGCGGCGCTTGGAAGTGCTCTTCTCATTGAGTTTCTCACTCTGTTTCCGTCCCTCCTCCTGCGTCACTTTTTTTTTAATGTTTTTTTTTTCAGGTATTACCTTCGTTTTGAAAGTTTGATATTTCCTATTTTTTTATTGGTATTGTTATTATTATTGTTATTATTACTATAATAATAATAATTATTATTATTATTATATTGTCATTGATATTATTGTTGTCGTTATTAAGATTATTGATATTATTATTATTTTTTTTTTATATTCCACCTCCACCTTATTCGTCTATACTCTACCCCCACCCCAACACGCCCATTCAGCCGATTCCTCCTCGTCCCCCTCTTCTCCTCCTCCTCCTCCTCCTCCTCCTCCTCCTTCTCCTCCTCCTCCTCCTCCTCCTCCTCCTCCTCCTCCTCCCCTCCTCCTCCTCCTCCTCCCTCCTCCTCGCCGTCCTCCTGTTCCTCCTCCTCCTCCTCCTCCTCCACATACCCCCCCTCCTCCTCCTCCTCCTCCTCCTCCTCCTCCTCCTCCTCCTCCTCCTCCTCCTCCTCCTCCTCCACACACGCCCCCTTGATCCCTAACCCCTCGCCGCCCACTCCGAGCCCACCTCCCGCCCTCTGTCGCCGCCGTGGGAGTAACACGAGATCCCGCGGGTGGCCGCCCGTTCCCGCTCGGTCTGTGGCACCTGCTGGCCCTTGTGCCATGTGCGCGGGGGGTGGGGAGAGGGTGGGGAGGGCGGGGGTAGGGAGAGGGTGGGGAGGGCGGGGGTGGGGAGGGGTAGGGAGAGGGGGATGGTGGATGGAGAGGGGTATTAGGGGGTAAAAGGGGGTTGGGGAATGGTAGGAGGGGTGGGGAAGGGCGATGGGGGATGGGGTGGGGTATTAGGGGTTAAAAGGGGAGGGGGCATAGGGAGTTGGTTGGGAGATAGAGGGGGTGGTGGAGGGTAGAGGGGCGTGGAGGGCGACGTCTGGAGGGCACGTGGTCTGCGGAGTGTGGGTGTGGGTGGCGCTGGTCTTATGGGAGAAGGGTTGTCGTGGGCGGTAGGAGAAGGGGGGGGGTGTCGTGAATCGTAGGTCGTGGCGGTAGTGTGTCATGGGCGCCGAAGTACGAAATCTGGTTGCCATGGTTAAGTATTAATTAAGTTTTAATTACTAATGCTTAATCGTAATGCTTAGTCGTGGTCTAGGACGGGTGGCATTGACATTATTAGCAGATGGTGAATGGTTAAAGATTAATAATGACTATAAAAGAACTATAGTATTGTATTCTAATAATCGACGACTAACAGTACAATTAGAGATTCAGAATTATATCCCCATTAGAGTAAGAGAGATTAATAATTAAGAAATTATTATTTATCCGCTACGATAAAATGATCCTCGGAATGACATCCTTCTAAGAAAGGGCTGAGCAGGAGGGCGTGAGTCTCCTGAAGCAGAAGGACCTTTACCTGGAAGCGTGGGCGGTAATTGCGCGGGTCGGGATGGGCGTGTGGGCGTGTGGGCGTGGCGTTGGTGGTGGGGGATGGTGGGCGGGGGTTGGGGAAGGGGGGGTGGGGGGGAAGGGGGGTCGCCGTGGGTGTACATAGTTGAACGCACTTATACATGCACACGAACCGTACTCTCGCATTCACACTTTCATGCACGCGCGCACACACACGTACACACACACACACACACGTACACACACACGTACATACACACACACACACACACACACACACACACACACACACACACACACACACACACACACACACACACACACACACACACACACACACACACACACACACGTACACGTACACGTACACGTACACGCATACGAACGCACATATGCTTATACGTTTCAGTACATGCGTTAAAAAAAAAGTAGGAAATGGTTAACGAGATGATAAAAGTCCTTGACGGAAGAAGGGGGGAGGGTGAGGAGGGGGGAGGAGGAGGGGGAAGAGGGGGGGTCCCTACACCTCATCAATAAACCCGGTAAATTATGTAGCAAGGGACACCATCGTCATGTAGAAGGGTGCGAGCGCGCGGAAGGGGGGAGGGGGAGGGAGGAAGGAAGGGGGAGCCAGAGGGTCAGGGGAAGGGAGGTCGGTGGACTCAAGGGGTTAGGGGAAGGGGGAGGAGGAGGGGAGGTTAAGAGAAGGGAAAGGGGTGAGGGAGCGGTAGGGGGTAGAGGAAGGGGGAGGGGGAAATGGGCTGAAGGGAAGAGGGGACGGGAGAGGGAGAAGGAAGGGGACCGGGAATACGAGAGTGGGGGGGGAAGGGGGAGAGGGAGGGGGAGGGAACCGGGGGGAATAACTCACACGGAACGATAATTTGCGAACGAGGGAGAAGTGGGAGAGCGCTGGGAGCGGTAATGGAGAAGGAGGATCCAAAGGAGGAGGGAGAGGAAGGAGAGGACGAAGAAGAGGGGGAGCGGAGGAGGGACGGAGAGAGGAAGAGAGGGCGAGAGAGAGGGAGGGACGGACGGAGAGAGGAAGGGACAGAGAGAGGAAGAGAGGGTGTGAGAGAGAGAGGAGGACGGACAGAGAGACGAAGAGAGGGAGAAGGACGAGGAGAGGGAGTGACGGTGGGAGAAGTGGAGAGCGAAGGAGGAGGAAGAGAAAGAGGAAGATGTCAAAAGAAATAAAAAACGATATGAAGACGATAAGTGGCGGGAAGGCCATCTCGGACGAATAAAAAAGAAGGATGTAGGACACCCCAGATTAACGAAAGGAGGAAGAAGAGAGAAAATGCAATAAAAAAATGGAAAAGAAAAAAAAAGAAGTCTTAAGAGGACGCAAGGAAGAGGGCAGTAGGGCGGGGGGACGGGGCAGGGGGGAGAGGGGGGAGGGGGAAGTGGAGGAGGGAAGGGGGAGGGGCAGGGAGAAGTGGAGGAGGGAAGGAGGGAAGGAGGGGGGAGGGAGTAGCACGTTCTAGGTCCAGCATCGCCCAAGGGCTAGACACTGAGCACCGGCAGTAGTCAGGTTCCCTTCCTTCTGCTGCCCTCTCCTCCCCCTCCCCCCCTCCCTCGTTCCCTCCCTTCCCCTCCCCCCGCCTCTCTCTTCAAGCCCTTTTATCTTCGATCTTTCTCTCTCTCTTGTTTCTCTTCGCTTGCCTTTATCCTTATCCTTCTTCTAAATGTTACTTTACCCCGGTCTTTTATTGGCATCTCTCCCATCCCCACCTTTTCTCTCTCTTTCCCTCTCTCTTCCTCCTCTCCTTTCCCCTTCTTTATTCTTCCTTCCCTTTTCCCCCTCTTTATTCTCCCTTCCCCTCTTCCCTTCCTCCCTCTCACTATTCACCTCATTCCCTTTCTCCCTCTTTATTCTCCCTCCTTCCTTTCACCCCCTCTTTAGCCTTCCCCTTCCCT
>NC_091575.1:29186803-29191803 GCF_042767895.1 Penaeus vannamei
CTCTTTCTCTCTCTCTTTCTCTCTTTCTCTCTTTCTTTCTCTTTATCTCTCTTTCTCTCTTTCTCTCTTTCTCTCTTTCTCTCCCTTTCTCTCCCTCCCTCTCTATCTATCTCTTTCCCTTTCTCTCTCACTCTTTCTCACTCCATTTGCTCCTAACTTTAAAAAAGAAGAAAAAAATAAAAGGGTAAAATAATATTTGATTGGCTTCGAACGTGGAAATAGAAATAGAGAATGATAAAGATGAAAGAGAAAGGTAATAACCGGATTGACGATAACCGGAGCGTAGACGGCGTGGATAGTTTTAATCGCTTTCAAAAAAACAGTCGTTATTTTGGCCTTCCCCTTCGTCTCCTTTATTTCCCCTCCTCGTGTCCTTTCTTCGCTTTCTGGTTTTTTCTCTCTCTTTTCCTCTCCGTTTCTCTCTTTTTCTCCTTCCTTCTTTTGTTATTCTCTTCCCCCGCTTTTCCTTCGCTTCTTCTTGCTCTGTTCTTCCTTTTTCTTCATTCTCTCTACTTTCCCTTCTTTCTCTTCTTCCTCCCTTCCTTCCCTCCACTCCCTTCTTCCCTCCTCCTTCCTCTCCTTCTTCTTCTTCTTTCCCCTCTGCATCCCTCCTTCCCTCTCTCACTCATCCCTCCTCCTTCCCTTCTTCCCTCCCCCTTTCCCTCCACTCCCTCCCTCCTCCTTCTCTCCTCCTTCCCTTCTTCCCTCCCCCTTTCCCTCCACTCCCTCGCTCCTTGTTCCCTCCACTCCCTCCCTCCTTGTTCCCTCCTCCTTCCCTCCTCCGTCCCTCCACCCTCTCTCTCGTTAATTAAAGACACCGCGCCGTAAATAAGCGAGGCTATGCAAATGAACACGCCGTAAAGAAAGGTAAATATTTGACAATGCAAACATATCATAAAATACAAGTTATTTTAGCAAAGGGAGGCAAGAAAAAAAATAAAATAAAAAGTGAAAATCCACACACTCGGGGATAAAGGGGAATAGGAGCGAGTGAGAGAGAAAAAAAAGTAAAAAAAAAAAAAAAAAAAAATCATATATCTGACTAATAAAAAAATATATGAATTGCTACAGATATGTTTTTTTTTCCTCAGTGTGTAAAACAAACACACGGTTTTCCTGCAATACTTGCAACGTGCATGCCTAGCAACAAACCCCACAAGCAAAAATAGAAAAAAAAGAAAAAAAAAGCCGGTGCTAGTTTCAACAACAGGAAACAAAAACAAAGAGAAGGTGTTCGTAATAACAAGAAAACGATAACACGGGAAACAAAAACAACGAAATCAATAACACACAAAAAAACAATAACAAAAAAAGAGAATAATAATAACACCACTAACTAAAACAAAAGCGAACCCGATACCACAAATAACAAAACAACAACAAACAAACCAATACCACAATACCAAAAAGAAGGACGATACACTACCAACAGCAGAAAAGAATAAAAAAAAAACAACACCACCATCCACAAGAACACTATTTAAAGCCACTTTCACCAACACAGGCTTAAGCTTTCAACTCCCCCCTCCCCCCTCCCCCCCTCCCTCTTACACACGCTACATCAACTAGCAGTTTGGCCTTAATAGCTGAATCCTAGTTCGTAGATGCTAGTTATTCGATGGTGATAGGGTTGCGTGGTGAGAGAGGGAGCAGACAGAGGGAGAGGGAAAGGGAGAGGTAGAGAGGGTTAGGGAGGAAGAAAACATAGTGGGTAGGAAGGAGGAGGAGAATGAGGAGGGAGGAAGGGAAATATGAAGGAGGAAGATATATAAATATTAATAGGGAGAGAGACAGAGGAGAGTGAAAGAGAGAGAGAGAGGGAGAGGGAGAGGGAGAGGGAGAGAGAAGGAGAGAGAGAGAGAGATGGGAGAAATAAGAGAGAAAATGCGAAGAGAAGGAGAGAGGGAGAGACGGAAAAGGGGAGAGATTGTGAGAAAATGTGAAACAAAGAAGTGAGAGAGTTGGGGGAGCAAGAGAAAAATTAGGGAAACAGGATGAAAAAGGGAGATAGCGAGAGATAAGAGGGAACGAGGATAAGAACGAGGATAAGGGACCAAACAAAACACGCTAAACCAGCCAACCGGATACACACTTCGAAAAAAAAAGAAAAAAAATCGCAAAAGTTTTATTTTTTTTTTCCACTATGAATAATAAATTACGGGTCCAAAACAAATTGAAAACATTTCCCCCCTATTGGGAGGAAATAGATAAAAACAAAACAAAATGTATGGGAGTTGAAACAAGTTTGTAATTGCGTGATAGCTGACTGGGGAGGGAGGGACCCGCGGCTCGTCGAGGGAAGGGACAGGTACGGAGACCGCGGCAATGGGGGAGGGTGCGGAGGGAGGGAGAGAATGGGGGAGGGTGCTGAGGGAGGGAGGGAGGGAATGGGAAAGAGGAGAGGGAGGAGGAAATGGGTGAGGGTGCCCGAGAGGGAGGGAGGGAATGGGGGGGGAGGGGTGCGGAGGAGAGGGAGGGAATGGGGGAGGGGTGCCGGAGGGAGGGAATGGGGGAGGGTGCTGAGGGTGCTGAGGGAGGAGGGAGGAATGGGAAAGAGGAGAGGGAGGAGGTGGGGTAATGGTGCGGAGAGGTGCGGAAGGAGGGAGGTGGGTTGGAGGGAGGGAGGAGAATGGGGGAGAGGTGCGGAGGAAGGAGAAATGATAGAAAGAGGAGGAGGGAGGGTCAGGGGAGAAGGAAATGGGTGAGGGTGAGGAGGGAGGTTTGCTTGGGAGGAAGGGGTGAGAGGTGTGGTTGGGGGAAGGAGAGGGAGGTGTGGTTGGGGGAAGGAGAGGAAATGAGGATTGGAAGAAGGAGAAAAAGAGTGAGGGTTTGGAGGGAGGAAGGGAAAGGGGGGAGGGAGGGAGGGACAAGAGAGAAAGAGAGAGAGAGAGATACCGAGAGCCAGAGTGAAGGAGAGAAGGGTAGATAGCGAGATGGTGTGAAGGATGGGGGGAGGCACAGGGAACGGAAGAGATAGAGAGGCGGAGGGAGGATGGGATGGGGAGGGAGGGAGGGGGAAGGAGGGGAAGGAACAAAAACCTCGGCGTCGCTTTGTGTTGGAGGGACAGATAGGTGCCATAGCAACGTGGACAGAGAGAGAAGACGGAATATTGACAACTTTTTTCCTTTTCCTTTCTTTCTTCTTCTTTTTTTTCCTCTCTGTTTCCTCTTTCTTCGTGTGCGGAGTTGGAGGAGAGAGACAAGCAGATAGACAGGCGAACAGAGAGACAGACAGAAAAGAGAGAAGGAAAAAGACTAAGCCAGTGTATAAGGAAACAAGAACGGGGAGGGGGAAGGAAGGGAAGGGAAGGGAATGGGGAAGGGAAGGGAAGGGGGGAGAGCAGCGAAGGGAAGAGGGAAGAGAAGGGAAGGGAAGGGCGAGAACGAGCATGAACGGATGTAGGTTTGAGAATTTCCCTTACAAGTGAACGTGAGAAATGTCGGTTCATGAAAAGGGGGAAATCCGTAAAGGGGATTTTTTTCTGAGTCTGCATACAATTATTTTGGTGTTTTCTGTTTCTGTGGGAAAAGATGAGAGAGAGAGAGAGAGAGAGAGAGAGAGAGAGAGAGAGAGAGAGAGAGAGAGAGAGAGAGAGAGAGAGAGAGAGAGAGAGAGAGAAGGGAGATAAAGAGAAAGTGAGTGAAAGAGAGAAGAAAACGTACCGACCTGAGACGCAACACACACGTACGTACATACGTACATACACACACACTCACTCACCCCTGGCTCCGTGCCACCGAGGAGGGGGAAGTGGAGGGGCGTGTCCAGCATGTGGCACCTGCAGTAGGCTCTGAGCCACCTGCCTTTCCCCCCCCCCCCTAACCCCTTTCTCCCTCCTCTCCCCCTCCCTCCCTACCTCCCTCTCTCCCTCCCTACCTCCGTCCACCCCTTCTCTACTCCTCTCCCCCTCTCCCACCCCCCCCCACGCGCTCCCATTACTCTATGGACACAACCCTTCCACTTCCCCTCCTCAACCCCCACTCCCCCTCATTCGCAAGGCCCATACCCCCCCCCACCCCTCCCCACGTCTCGTTCCCCATACGTAGGTCTACAACCCCCCACTGCGTTATCGTGTTACTCGGGACATCTGTGACGGCGTGTGTGTGTGTGTGTGTGTGTATGTATGTGCGCGCGTGTGTGTGTGTTTGTGTGTGTATGTGTCTATGTATGTATGTATGTATATGAGTGAGTGTTTGTTTACCCGGATGGCGACGCTGAGGGGGCCACGGCCATGCCAAGGATAGTCGCGGCGGCGGCGGCGGCCTCGTCTCTCTCCCTCTCTCTCTCTCCCTCTCTCTCTCTCTCTCTCTCTCTCTCTCTCTCTCTCTCTCTCTCTCTCTCTCTCTCTCTCTCTCCCATTATTTCTTTCTGTCTTTCGCTCTCTCCTCATTTCTGTCTTTCCTTTCCCATCTCCCAAGCTCCCCATCTCGTCCCGCCGTCCCTTCCCCTCTCCCCCTCCCTCGCGGCCACGTGGTGTTCCCCCGGGCATCCGAAACCAGGCCTTACGACCGGGCGCTGGAAGGGCGGGTATGGCGCGCTCCTTCCGCCCGCCCGCTCCGCCGTCCCAGCCACCACCTGCCCAATGGCGGTCCGCGACCTATACTCTTTGAGGACAGACCAGAAAAAGACGGGGGCAGTTCAGACGAAATAAGTTCGATAAACTTACTTCGTGCATTAACATTTTCTTGTCTCTTCGACGACATCACACACACGAAAAGAAAAAAGAAAAGAAAAGAAAAAAAACAAGCCGTACAGAATCTTCTAAGTTCCGTGGAAACTCTGTATGTTTTTCTCTCTGTGGTGTGTGTTTTTTTTTTTTTTTCGCTTCGGGTTTCGAGGGTCGTTCTCGGCGTCGGCGGGAGCGAAAATCGGTTCCTGTTGATCGGGTAATTCGGTTGTTGTTCTTGTTTTTTTTTTCCGCCCCGCCCCGACAGCGCTGCGACATGATAAAGCGATGTTCGAGGGTGTTAAACGGTGATTGCGAGATGTGGCGAATGGT
>NC_091575.1:29196803-29206803 GCF_042767895.1 Penaeus vannamei
CACTTTCCACAATTCAGAAAAGGGAGAGGGAAGGAGAGGAGGAAATGGGAGGAAAAGGAAGAGGGAGGAGGAGGAGGTTTTGGTGGCAGTGGCGTGAAGGACAGAGAGAGAGAGAGAAAGAGGGAGAGTGAGGGTGAGAGAGAAAGAGAGCAAAGTCCATAAAGTTGCGCGCTCGACGGCGTATAGAGAGAGGAGGTTACCGGGTACAGGGAATGCTCGGTGAGAGGAGAGGAGAGAGAGAGAGAGAGAGAGAGAGAGAGAGAGAGAGAGAGAGAGAGAGAGAGAGAGAGAGAGAGAAAGAGAGAGAGAGCATAGAGAGAGAGAGGGAGAGAATGGAAGAGAAAGAGAGCATAAAAGGGGCGAGAGAATTAGGAAGGGTAGAGAGAGAGAGAGAGAGAGAGAGAGAGAGAGAGAGAGAGAGAGAGAGAGAGAGAGAGAGAGAGAGAGAGAGAGAGAGAGAGAGAGGACTAATCCGGGAAGTGAGGACGAAAAGAGGTGGAGGAGGGAAGGTCAGTCGGAAAGGTAGAGAGAAACTGGTCGTGTAAGGGATGAAAGAGAGACAGACATAGACACAGACAAACAGACAGACAGGCGCAGACAAGAGAGCCACGAAACCAAACCGGAAAGGAATGATAATAAGAACAAAATCGAATAGATGATATAAAAGATAAGCACACCTAAAAAAAAAGGAAAGAGAAGAGAAGAGGAGGAGGAGGAGGAGGAGGAGGAGGAGAGGGAGGTGGAGGGGGGAGGAAGGAGGAGGAGGAGGGAGGAGGAAGAGGAAGGAGGAGGGGGAGGAGGAGGAGGAGGAGGAGGAGAAGGAGGAGGAGGAGGAGGAGGAGGAGGAGGAGGAGGAGGATGGGCAACCTTGCAACAGCGTGTTTGTTGATCTCGCTCTTATAAATCCATGACGCAGTAGAGAGGGAGAGAGAGAGAGGGAAAGGCGGATCACTGCAGGTCGGATGCGTCTGAAGAGGTGTAGGATTAAGGCAGAAAGAGAGGAGGAGAGAGAGAAAAAGAGAGAGAGGGGGAGAAAGGAGGCGAGAAAATGAGAGTGAAAGAGAGAGAGTGAATGAATGGGAATGTAGAGGGAGAGATAGAGAGAGAGAAGAAAAAGAAGAAAAGGAAAGGCGAGAAAATGTAAGAGAGAATGAATGAGAATTCAAGTGAGAAGAGAGAGAGAGAGAATAAACGAACGAGAGAATGATACAACGACGATCAATGACGATAAGAGATAGAGAAGGATATATGCCCGATAGACAGAAGAGATAAGAGATAGCCGACAAGAGAGACAAAATGAGCGCCCTTGCTGCCCAAGAGAGAGAGTTTGTTTTCCAAAGCTTCAGTTTTGTTTACGGCGGTTACATATACGACCACGCGCTCCTTACATCCCGGAAAGGGTTCAATTCTCTCGGCGCTCTGGTGTCGCCGTCCGTTTTTCTTGTGTTTGTAATTTTTTTTCTTTGTTTGTTTGTTTTTCTGTGTGTTTATTAATGCTTTTCGGGTTTTATTTATTTCTTTTTTTTCAGAGGGAGTTACGATACGGTATTTGTTTCTTCTCTAAGCGTCTGTGGGGAATTTAGAGAAAGATAAAACTCTGTGGAGGGAGCGTGCGTGTAAGGTCGTTTTGAGGGTGCGGTCGCGGGCGCCCTTTCCGCCGTTTCCTAGCAGCACGCAGGGTGGGCGCGGGCGGGATGCGGGAATGGCAGGGGGGGGGGCGCATATCGTCCCAAGCGTGGCGAGGACGTCCCCACTGCTGTCATATAAATTATTGCGCGCAGCTGCTGCTCTCCGGTCCTCTCCTCGCGCCGTGAAACAACTGTATCCCCCCCGAGCGCGTTTTAAGGGAAAAGGGGGGGAGGAGGAGGAGGGGGGGAGAGGGGGAGGGGGCGATTTGGAGCCACTGCACGTGGAAATGAGGCTCATTATCCGAGGCTTCCGCTCTCCCCTCCCTCTCCTTCCCCTTCCCCCATTCCCTTCCCCTTCCCCTTTCTTTCCCCCGACTTTCCACTCTCTCCGTCATGCGAAAGAAGCAAAGTCCCCGGATGTGAAAGAGAGAGAGAGAGAGAGAGAGAGAGAGAGAGAGAGAGAGAGAGAGAGACCGAGTGACAGAGAGAGAGAGAGAGAGAGAGAAAGGGGGGGGGACGTCGGCGGCTGATCGGCCCGGCCTACACCGCCAATCCCACGGCGGGAAATCGACCGGGAATAGCATGTCGTTTTTGGCGTACCGGTCCGTGTAATGATTACCTGTAGTTACCCAGGTGACGCCCCGGCATGCTGTTGCTCTTGGGACGACATTGATTTTTACCCCCTCCCCCCTCCCTTTCCCCCCCTCTCCCTCCTCCCCCCATTTTATGAAGTTTAGTCTGCGACAAAAATCTCAAAAAGTCAATTTGTCAAACGGAACTGTCGCGCGGGAAGCGGTCCCGGGAAGGCGCCGCGCATCCTCCTTCTCTCTCTCTCTCTCTCTCTTTCTCTCTCTCTCTCTCCATCTATTTTCCCTTATTACCACTTATTTCCGCCCCTTTACATCATCCGTGACACTTACCTCGAAGAAGCTTTATGCAACTGAGAGACTTTTAAGAGCTTAAAAGACGTTTCCTATGCAATAAACGTCAATAAAGTGAGGGGATTTGATCGAATAAGGCCGCCAAGGTTGGGCTCCCGGGGCCGCGACCTGCACTAGACCCCCAAGCCAGGGTGCCAACACCTGTCCCAACATCTGTTTGGCCTCGTGTGAACATTTGCGACGCCAGCACAGGTGTTGCGCGTAAACCGGTTGGCAGGTGTGGAGGATTTTAGAATTCGCAATGGCCATTCTGACCTTTCTATCAATATTTTTTTTCCCGTTTTATGTCAACCTCGTCAAAGAAAATGATTTTGCGTTTCCCGTCGGGTCGATGGCGGGCGTGTGGGCGTGTTGATCTTGGAAGGAAGTTGTGCGCGGCGGTGCGGTCCCGGGCCTCGGCGTTTCAGAAGGAGCCGTCCAAAGGGAGGGAGGGAAATGTGTGTTTGCAAGACAGATGAGCATTCACAGGTCAATAGCCGAGGGAGGTGCATCTCCTTGGCAACGCTGTCTCCATATCTGTAAACTCAACACACAAACGCACCGGATCTCGCTTAAATACACACGTGTAGGGACACCCTCCCCTACACGTGTTTGTATAGATGTACACCTGCTGGTATACACACACGCACACGTGCATGTACACGCACGCACACGCACGAATGCACGCGCACGCACGCACGCACGCGCACGCACGCACGCACTCACACGCACACGCACACACACACACACACACACACACACACACACACACACACACACACACACACACACACACACACACACACACTCATTCACTCACTCACTCACTCACTCACTATGAGTGTGTTTGTGTTTGTGTCTGTCTGTCTCTTTCTCTCTCTCTCTCTCTCTCTCTCTCTCTCTCTCTCTCTCTCTCTCTCTCTCTCTCTCTCTCTCTCTCTCTCTCTCTCTCTCTCTCTCTCTCTCTTTTTATACACATACGTAACACCGCCACGTATACGCTTTACGTTACGCAAGTCCACTGCGTCTCTTCACAAATACCTTTATTTCGTGAATTGCATTTGGGGCGAAATTCATAAATGCTCTGAGTCATTAGCGTCTGTTTGTGTATCATCAAAGGGAAAGATCTTGTAATTATTTACAATCACGAGCAGCTTGTCTCGAGTCGATATAGGGGGGGAGGGTATGGGGAGGGGGAAGAGGGGAGAGGTAGAGGAAGAGGGAGAGAGGAAGGAGAGTGGAAGAGGAAGAGGGAGAGAGGAAGGAGAGTGGAAGAAGAAGAGGGAGAGAGGAAAGAGGATGGAAGAGCAAGAGAGAGAGAGGGGAAGGGGGAGGGGGTGCTGTAAAGGGCAAAAGGGAGGAGAAGAAAGAGGGAGAAGTAAGGAGAAGGAGGGTGACGAGGACGAGAGGAGGAGGCAGCAGGAAGGGCGAGTGGACGAGGGAGGGGGAAGGGGAGGGGAGCCAGGGGATAGGACATTCGCCCTTATGTAAATAAGCTTTTGATGACTTCAGGTGTGCCCCGAGAGGCCATTGGCATTGAGCTTTGGTGATGAAGTTTTTTTTCGACTTTTTAGCGCTTTTTTTTTACTCGTTTACTTTACTCTTTACTTTTTTTGTCATTCTTTTTCTTTATTTTACCTCTTTGTACCTTTTTTTTATTCTATGGCTTCACTTTTTTCTCCATTTGATTCTACCTAATTATCTTTTTCTTCCGTTCTAGCTTTTTATGCTTCTACTTTTTACATAACTTTTTTACGTAACCCGTATATAGTGTTCTCGGCGTTTGCTCTTATCATGTTCTTCAATCTGCTTTCTTCTTTTGCTTTCTTAGTCATTTTTCTCTTTATCCACTTATTTTGCATGTCCAAGAAATTGCTTCATTAATGCAATATTTATACGATTTCGAGAATCTTTGCGTCAGGGTTACAATGTGACGAAAGCGCGCGCATGCGTCCGGGTTACGTCACGGCGATGTAGGCGTGTGCCATTGCCGGTGCGTTCGTGCGTGCGTGCGGGCGTGCGTGCGGGCGTGCGTTCATACGTATCCGTGGGGCGTGGCCAGTGATGTCACAGGAAGCGTGATGGAGTGGAGCTGAAGGTGGAGATCGGAGTGGTGTGACGTCAGAGAAGCGTGACGTCACTCGCCTGCAGCCTCCCGCCCTCCGCCTCCGCTCTTCTGCGCACATGAAGGCGGTGGGGAGGGGGGGGGGGGGCGGTCGCGGGATGCCCTGGCTTGAACCCGGGTGAACGCGGGGGGAGTGTGGCTTGCCCGTGGGCGTGCAAGCCGGGGCAGGGAGAGAGAGAGAGAGAGAGAGAGAGAGAGAGAGAGAGAGAGAGAGAGAGAGAGAGAGAGAGAGAGAGAGAGAGAGAGAGAGAGAGAGAGAGAGAAAGAGAGAGAGAGAGAGAGAGAGAGAGAGAGAGAGAGAACATGAAAATGAACAGAAAGAATGGAAAATCAAACCAATCAAAGAAACAACAAAACAACACATTAAAACAAAAAACACAAAATAACAAACACCCAAGCAAAAGAAAACCCCCAAAGCACCACCATCGCCTCCTCCGCCCCGTGATGGAGATGATCCGACACCAAATGACATTATCGGTGGCATCGCTCCCGCCCTCGCCCCAGGGCACAGAGGGCAAGGAGTAACGGTTTTCCTCCTCGAGTACTGGTGCCCGCGCGCGCCAAGGAGGCTCCCTCGCCGAATGCAAAAGTGCCGGATACGGGGAGTTGCGGAGTGGCCGGGGGGGTAGGGGTGGGGGAGAATGGGGAGGGTAGAGAGACGGGGGACTGTGGAAAGGAGGAAGGAGGGAAGAGGAGAGGAGGAGGAGGAGGAGGAGAGGAATGGAAAAGAGGGGAAGGGAGAGGAGAGGGACTGTGGAAGGGAGGGAGGTTGGACGGGAGAGGAGAGGAGAGAAAAGGAATGGAAAAGAGGGGACAGGAGGGGAAGGGAGAGGAGAGGAGAGGGACTGTGGAAAGGAGGAAGGAGGGGACGGGAGAGGAGAGGAGAGGAGAGGAGGGAGGTGAGTAAGAGATGAGAGGAGGGGAGGGCGGATGGGCTGCGGGGGAAGGGGATGGGAGGTAGGAAGGGAGGGCGGGGGAGTGGAGGGAGGGGGTAGAGGTGGGCGTGGCGGGACTTCTTTGCAACCACCTCCACTCCTGCGCACTTCTTGGGACCGAGGGAAGGAAAGTCCTTGTTGGCGAGGTTGATGACGCCCTGTGGAGTTCCCACGAATCTGCTTGAAGGATCTTGCTTCTCCCTCTCTTCCTACTCTCCTTCCTCCTCTTCTTCCTTCCCCACTCACGTCTTCTTGTTTGGTGTTTGTTTTTTTTGTTTCTTTTCTTATTCTTCCACTTGCTCTTCTTTCTCCTCTTTCGTCTTCTCCCTCTTCCTCCTCTTCCTCCTCCTCCCGCTTCCTTCACGTCTTCATGTTTCAGTATCTTAATTCCTCGTTCATTCTTCTCGTCTCCTTCCTCCTCAACCGCCTCCCACCTCCTCTTCATATTACCGTGTCTTATTTTCCTGTTTGTAATCTTCCTCCCCTCTTCCTTCCCGCCTCCATCCCTCCTCCGTCTTTTCCTACTCTTCGTATAACCATATCTCATCTTCCACTTTGGTATCCTACACTTTCCTCCTCCTTCTTCATCTTCTTCTTAGTCTCCTTATCTCTACCCACCTCCTCCGGTCTCCTCGTTCCTCTTCTTACTCCTCCTCCTTGCTCCTTTTCCTCCTTCTTCCTCTTCTTCCTCCACCCTCCTCCTCTTCTTCCTCCACCCTCCTCCTCTTCTTCTTCCACCCTCCTCCTCTTCTTCCTCCCTCCTCCCATCTTCCTGTTTCGCACCTGCATGTCCTCTGAGCCCCACCCTTGACCGTGGGTGAGGGGACGGGGGTGAGAGGGAGAGGGGAGTGGGAGAGGCGGGCGCTTGTGTGGGGACCATTGTGCGTGGGTGAGAGGGTGTGGGTGGGTGGTGGTGGTTAGGGGGGGTAAGGAGGTGGGTAAGGGGGTAGGGTACCTCCTCCTTGCCCTTGCGACTTGCCCTACCTGTGTGTACCGACTTGCAGATCCGAGGCTGGGGAAGGGAAAGGCCGAGGTAAATTTTTTTCACCATTTCCTTTTTTTCCGCCTTTTTATCATTTTGTGTTTCATTATATTCTTCGTCTATGCAACTGTCGGCTTCGGTTACTTTATTTACATATTTAATTTTAATGTTTCCTGAGGGGCTTTTTTTCTCTTAACAAGCGGCGACGGCCAGAGGGTTTTTTAAACATGGCGAGACTAAGGGCGGAAGGACGGCAGACGACGGTCAGACCCACGTCCGCCGAGTGGTGCTAGGGTGCGCTCTCAGGGTGAAAAGTTCCCCGACCCGCCGTCCCTTCGGAGGAGAGGGCGGGAACGCGAACGTGTGGCGGGAACGGCGTTTTAATTACACACACGCGCGCTTGATACTCGTGTTTCTTCCTCTTTTTTCCATTAATAAACGCTCCAGCATAGGCCGGGCAGCTGGACGGGTTTAAATCCGTCTCGAGATGACTTCCGCCCGCCTATTTTGTATTATTAATCAGCGCGGAGCATGTCTGTTGGGTGCGGGGCGTGGGGGAAGGCCGTGCGACAGGGGGCGATAAGGGTGAAATTAGCGCGGACTTGCTCGCGGCTTACGGCTGAGTCCCAGGGGGGCGGTGGCAGCTGCCTCCGTTCTGTGGGTGATATAGAGGAACGCACGCACATATGTACACCTAAGCACATACATACGCTTTCACACACGCACACGCAAACTGTCTCACTCACTCATCCCCTCCCTCCCTCCCTCCCTCCCTCTCCCAACACACTCTAACTTTCACACGCCCACCCCCTCTCTCCCCCCCTAAAAAAACATCCACCAGCGGGACACATCTGCATCCTCGCGTAACGATAGGCGCCCTTGTCCTCAGCATCAGCACGTGGGCAAGGGCGTCATCTCCCGGCGCGCCAAATGATGCTGCGACGAGCGTGCGGTGTGGGCGTGTTCGCTGTTTGCGAGCATTAACGCCTCATGCTATGCAGCGGTGGGTGCGCACGGGCGGAACGAGCAGAGAGTGGGCGTGGAAGAGAACCTTGTGACAAGTGCGAAGGGGTTAAGGAAGAGGTGGAAGAAGAAGAAGAAAGATCAAGGAGCAGGAAGACGAGAAGAGCAGGAGGAGGAAGAGAAGGAGGAGGAGGAGGAGGAGGTGTCTGCATAAGCCCGCGCGGGAATTTTAAATTGTGGGCGTCTGCCGCGTCACGTGGTCGGACGCTGTTGGGAATAAATTGCACTTTTACGATTTTTGTAGACCGTGTGGTTGGATTTCTAATGATGTGATGTGCATAGATTTGCTAGTGGACGTGTATAGTGCATGTACGGTCATCCGTCACCCTACCATTATCGCATGGCAGTGCTATTTACGCGTAATTATCGAAAATTATACATAATTGTGCGAATTCCCATGTACCATAATGACAACCTCCCTCTCCCTCTCTCTCCCTCCCCCATGGAAAAATCTTCACCCATGGAAACCCAGTTTTGTGCCAGAGAGAAAGTGAGCTGGCATCTCCCCATTTGTTCCAGAGTGCGGGCAGGCACAACAAGCAGCAGCCGCACCCCCTCCCCCCCTCTTTTAAAGGGAGGTTTAAACGGTGTGTGCCGGTAACGGTCGGCCAGATGGTAACAAAGCCCCTCGCATTCTGGCGGGAAACGGGAGGGGGCCTTCTCGTGTGGCATTGGTTATTTCGTGGCATTTAAGGAACGTGGGACTCAGGGGAGTTTTTGGTGTGGAGGGGGGAGGGGGAGGTTGCGGTAGAGGTTTTAACGAATGCGTTAAAGTGTAATGTTTGATTTACGATAGTTACCGCGACGGAATCCTCCTCATCGACTGCCGTTTTCTATCATAAATCTCCCATCGTCGGTCCGTGCGTTGGCGATCTCACTTTTTTTTTTCTTTTCTTTTTTCCCCCCTCTCTCTCCATCTCCTCATTCAAAGAAGCTTACTTGGATGCTTCCTATCTCGCCGTAACCGTCTTCCACCGATCCTTAATCACGCTAACATATGGTTTACTTCTTTTGGGGAAATATGCGAGCGTGTAATCTGAGTGGTAGCTGTCAGGTTGTTTGCGGGAGGGGCGCCGAGGTCGTCCCTTATGTAGGCTTTGTGTACTAGGTTTCATTGTCGACGTTGGAGTGGCTAACGACAAGCAGAAATTCGACCGAAATCCTTCTAAATGACTGTGTCCCTCCTTTCGTTGCTTTTGTAAGCTCCGAAGGTGATGTTTGTAGGGCTTTCATGTCTTCTTTTTCCTTTTTCTTCTCTCTCTTTCGTTGGTATAATTCCTTCATAGGGTAATTGTTTTTTTTTTTCATCTATATATCCATTTATCCCTATCTCATCTTGTTTTTTTCCTTTCACTTACGGCTTCAGAAAGACCAACAAAACGCGAACACACACCGTCCCCGTCACGTTCAAAAGACCCAAGCGGGAAAGACAGCATTGGCAGGGAACGAGGGAGAAGGGGGAGGGGAGGGGAAGGGGGACTGGAGAAGAGGAGTAGGAGCTTGGACTAACTTAATTAATGATGCAGGGAGATATTAACCTCCCTCGCCCCCTTCCTTTCCTTTTAAAGGATGGTCGACCCCCCGGACCCAAAGCCAGGGGGAAGGGGGGGGGGGCAGACACAAACAGCATCAGTAGTCGAGTGGGAGATCAAGAGATAGTATGTAACGGGGAAAACAACGAGGAAGAGAGAGAGAGAGAGAGAGAGAGAGAGAGAGAGAGAGAGAGAGAGAGAGAGAGAGAGAGAGAGAGAGAGAGAGAGAGAGAGAGAGGCAGGCAAGAAGGCAGACAGAGGCAGACCGAGTATGAGTGGGTTAAAGAGTGTGCAAGAGAACGTGAGTGTAAGAGAGGCAGACAGAGACAGAGAGAGAGAGTAAAAGAGGAGAAGAGAAAGAGAAAGAAACGTGGGGATGGAGAGGAGACGCGGAAACAGGATGTCATGTAATTTGGTTCTTTTGTTTCCAGGATATTCGATAAGGAACCTGGAGATCGATATTGTCACACACACACACACACATACACACGTCGGTGCAAAAGCCCCTGGGCGAGACACAACAACCCCCCTGTCATTAAGAATGGTAATTGCATGCGTAATACGTGTACACCCACACTGCACCTTGGATCGTGTACGCGCTTAAGTACACATAACCTACTTAACTACATTTTATTTTTCTGCCGACACGCCCTAGCTCCTTCCCTCGCTCGCCGGTTAATGCGGAAACTAGCTCTTTGGGGGCGCTGTCTCTGCTCGCTTTATCGTTCGTTTTTTCCGTTTTCGTTCTCTTTATTCGGGTTATTTTGTGTTCTTTGATTCTTCATCTCTTTTTCTCTCATTCTCTTTTCTTTCTCCTCTTCCTTCCCTGCCTCGCTCTCCGTTTTCCTTCAACCC
>NC_091575.1:29214303-29216803 GCF_042767895.1 Penaeus vannamei
ATAAGTATTTGCTGGCTATCTCAAATGTTTGAATTCCCAAATCATTTCTGGATATCCCAGTTAATGTTCGTGAGGCATAAAAGATAAACAGTATGCAGATATGGGTGAATTATTTGTTACAGAATGAAAAGTTATTTTTCTATTTGAAAAGACAATATTGCCAACCCCCCCTCAAAAAAAAATAAAAAAAACACACAGAATAGGAAGGAGACACCAGTGTTTTGCCTCATACTTGACATTAACCAGGGTATGTTGTAAATGGCAGGTTGTAGTACTTTTACCTGGTGCTATTAAGTGCCTTAGATGGTTGGAGCACCAATGTTCCCACACTCAACACTACCCCACACAGGTCTAGTGATTCCTCTCCCCCTCCACGAGTATCTAACCACATTGGTCCTCATCCACCTAATAATACCATGCCTTTCCACTCCCAGCCACTTCCAATGTCCCCCTCATGTGGTACTTGATATTGCACCTTCTCATTGTATACACTCTACCCCAGCATTCATATGTTTAATATAAGGCATTATTTATCCATATATAGGGTAATTTATGTATATTCATGTTGTATCGCACACTATTATTTTACATACCTCCTACTGCGTTCCTTTGAAGGCATGCCACTTTTGAAAGGTTGGGCTGGAAAGCATATCAGTTCCTCTGTTAATGTTACTGTGGCAGTATTTTTTTCATGGCATCTTACAATGCCTGCACCAGCACAATTGCCAGCTAATCTCGCCGAGCCGATCCATGGCCCTCGAGATGTACCTAGGAAAAGCCAAATTCGTAGAAATATAAAATTCCCTGGATTTATTTTGGAGGATAAAATGTTGACAGCTTCTTTTCATATATTATGTAGTTGCATATTTTGATATATGTGACTAAAACTTTGTAAATATATTTAAAAATATTTTATGACTGCTTTCTGAATTATAAATGAAAGGAGTTTAGACAGTATTTTCAGATTAGCAGGGAAAATGAGGTAGTCATAGATATGAAAATAGTCACATTTTGTAACAGAGTATCATCCCATTTCAACAAATTCATGCTCATTTCTTTGCAATATCCCATCTCAGACCTCAAGACAGTGTGTGTGTCTAGTCACTACAGGGCCAACCCTAAACAGCATAAAGTTGAAATTTAAATACTAGACAACTTATGTACTTATATCCATTTACAAAAAACAAGAATTTATACTTACAGTTACAGTACAACTGGCTGAAGGTTTTTAATTTTTTTCTGGTTGATGCTCACTAAATCTGCCAAGTGTTTATTGATCAAACTTCAGCTCTAGTGCCATATTTTATTTTGAGAGAACAGTAAATAGACTTTAAAATGAAAGAAAAAACTGTTGTAACTGACTTTTTTTATTTTGAAAGACTAGGCTACTGCTAGCAAAAAAAAAGTTAAAAGCATTTTGATGGCAAGTAACCCCAAAAGAGTTTTTAGAACTGGAGAACCATTGCTAAGGAGGAAGGCATCTGCTACACATTATTTCCATTTTTTTACGCAATGTGGCTCGTACATCAGTGACACTCACTCTGAATCACCCTTTGCTGAGCATTGTATAAATGAAGAGCAAGAACTACATTTCCATTTGGTCTGAGCACAGTGTGGCTGTCAGAAGGTCAGCTACACTTGGCTGAAGTTACTGATGTGATCTGTACACTCTCTTGTAGTACTGTACTTATTGGTAGTACTTAAATTATAAAAGAAAAAAAAGTAAGAGCATAGTCAGATCAGTTCCACTTAATTTATGAATAATATATATATATATATATATATATATATATATATATATATATATATATATATATATATATATATATATTATTGTTTTCTAAAAGTGATCAGACTATGAGCAGCATCTTTCCATTTCATTCTTTGCAGCTAGATGCTCAGTCTTAAATAAATTTGATCCAGAAATATAGGAGTCCAGAGATTGAAGATTATAAGGAGGCTCGACTTCACGTAGGATCTGAGGGGCAGTCGTTATAGTTACCTCTTATTTGATTTGTACAAAAAGACATAAAAGTGATTTGGTGTATCATTTTGATAAAAGGGTTGTTCGTAATCTGTATTACCTGTGTTCATTATAAGGTAACCTTACAAATATACCTTATACTCTATGATAATAATTTTTTTCTTTGTAATGATGGAATGTATTATTATTTTTCTCTCTTGTGTGTTCTTTACAGTTCTCTTCAGTTATTCAGTCAAAAGATATTTATGAAAAAGAGAATCAGAAACTTTTATTCTTATAAACAGATTTGCAGAGCTCTTGAAGTTTGTCCACTTAAAAAAAACAATAAGATAGAAAATACACAAAAAAAATAATAACACAGAAAACCAATAGCCTGCAAATAGTATATGGAGACTGAAGGGAACTGTAGGGTCTGCCACTGTGTTCTCCTGAAAAGTCTTTCAATACACACCTTCCATAGAGAGAGTTTTGAGGAGGGGTGAATATACATCGCCACTCGAAAAAATAGAATAAAAA
>NC_091575.1:29229303-29231803 GCF_042767895.1 Penaeus vannamei
GTGTGTGTGTGTGTGTGTGTGTGTGATTATGTATAGCCTATGTATGTAAATGCGTACATAAATAAATATATTGTGTTTGTGTGGGCGTGTGTGTGTGTGTGAGTGTGTGAGTGTGTGTGTGTATGTGTGTGTGTGTGTGTGTGTGTGTGTGTGTGTGTGTGTGTGTGTGTGTGTGTGTGTGTGTGTGTGTGTGTGTGTGACTGTGTGTGTGTGTGTGTGTGTGTGTGTGTGTGTGTGTGTGTGTGTGTGTGTGTGTGTGTGTGTGTGTGTGTGTGTGTGTGTGTGTGTGTGTGTGTGTGTGTGTGTGTGTCAGTTGTACCTAATATAGATGTACACTGTATAAAGAAATATGCATACGTAAGTAAATAACACCTAGAATCTTAATGAAGCACCTTGTATCTCTCCTGGTAAAAAAGAAAAAAGAAAAAAAAAGAAACAGAGAGAGAGAGAGAGAGAGAGAGAGAGAGAGAGAGAGAGAGAGAGAGAGAGAGAGAGAGAGAGAGAGAGAGAGAGAGAGAGGGAGAGAGAGAGAGAGAGAGAGAGGAG
Organism: Penaeus vannamei; assembly: GCF_042767895.1. NCBI lineage: Eukaryota > Metazoa > Arthropoda > Malacostraca > Decapoda > Penaeidae > Penaeus > Penaeus vannamei. The sequence goes on from NC_091575.1 coordinate 29,229,850, forward strand.
AGAGAGAGAGAGAGAGAGAGAGAGAGAGAGAGAGAGAGAGAGAGAGAGAGAGAGAGAGAGAGAGAGAGAGAGAGAGAGAAACAAAGGATAAGAAAAAAAAAATCTATAAATACACACCTCACCAAATGTGTCATTCAGTACCGACGGAAACATGTCACCTGTTTGTGATTCAGGAGAAATGTTCACCTGTCATAAGGTTCAGTGACCTTGTTTGCCCTTCGATGACACTTATTCTAATTATTCTCATTGCTCTGTTTATGCGTTATATACATATATCTTCATTTATTCTTCTATATTCGGTCTTTCTCCCTCTCTATGAATATGTCTTCGAATATCTATTCTGTGCATATCCTCAGACTTTGTTTTATTTTTTCTGTCCTTATTCATTAGTTCTTTTCCTTAATGATCGTTTATACCTGTTACTTGGTTCATTTAACTGCCAATCTGGTATCTGTAGATGTATGTATGTATGTATGTATGTATGCGTATGGGTGTGTATATAAATCCATACACACAACGGATTTAAAGTACATGCATAAAAAACATCTGTATATCCCATATTATTAACCTATCTGTCTGCTTCCAGTTTATTGTATCTCTGGCTTCCCTTCTACATGCATTGATTTTTGTTTCATATTTCTGTCTTCTAGGTAACATACGCATTTAATTAGTACAAAGATATGCTTTTATATTTTTTCTTATATTGCCTTTGTGGATTCATGAAAGTTGTTGGATAGGAAAAGGGGGGGGGAGAGGGAAGGAGAAAGGGAGAAAGTAAGAAAGTAAGAAAGTAAGAGAGAGAGAGAGAGAGAGAGAGAGAGAGAGAGAGAGAGAGAGAGAGAGAGAGAGAGAGAGAGAGACAGAGAGAGAGAGAGAGAGAGAGAGAGAGAGAGAGAGAATGAGAGAGAGAGAGAGAGAGAGCAGAACAGCAAGAAATAAAAAGTTAAGCCTAATTTAAAACAGCAAGGCAAACAGGAAAGATAAGCACAGGACTTCTCAAACCAAACCAAAACAAAACGTAATGTATAAATTAGAATGCGTTGAATCGTGGACTTCGATTAGTATTTGCCCGTGTTGTTAACCTGAGGGACTTTCACCACATGAACAACATATATCTTTTTCACGAGACTTATCAAAGAAAGGATTTTACCAGCATCATGAAGAGGGAATATGGGATTTTTTTTGTGTGATACAAAGGATTATCGTTTCCCAATTCCGGGTACGAGGCGGCGATAACGTTTTTGGCGGCGGCTAGATCTGACTCAGGCACCGTATTTTTTTTTTTCTCTCTCTCTCCTTCGCTCTTTCATAAACATTTCGTAACCATCCCATGTTGAAGCATTTTCTTCTTTACTAATGTATTCTGCTTGTGTTGCAGAGGAAGGAAGAGTACTTTGGGTAAGGTATTGCAATCAAGGTCAGAGGAAAGAAAACCTGACGTATGCACGATGCTCTGAGTGACGTCACGCCAGGTGCCAGCTGTCGTAATTTAAGGAAATGCGATTCATAATTCATAAGGACATCTTATCCTATTCTAAGATCTATATGATAATTTTAAGCGACCTATATTGCTTATTGCTATAGCGTAACTATGTACGGTATATTAAAGAAAGAGGAAAAAAAGACAGTTGGAAACCGCGCGCGACCGACCACAAAACGTAGCTACACATTTACCTTCATCAGTTAAGCAGCGACTCCCAAGGTGAAAACAAGCTCAGCATTTGTCTCCGAAGGCAACACAGTTCGTCACTGAATTACAAGTCCGTTGAAGTTTTTGCGACTCCTGCCCAGGGAGAAAGAATCTTCACGATGCCCAGGCTATCGCTGTGGCCCAACAAGTGCCGGGCGTGCAGGGGCCAGCCCACGCCCCCGCCGTGCTACCAGTGCACCTTCAACCTCCAGACGCCGCCCCCGAAGTACAAGTCGCTCCCTAGCCACGTCCGGGACAACGCGC
>NC_091575.1:29239303-29244303 GCF_042767895.1 Penaeus vannamei
TATCCCCGTCTTTATCTATCTATTTGTCCATATTTGTTTATCTCTATCTCTATCTCTCTCTCTCTCTCTGTCTCTGTCTCTCTTTCTCTCTCTCTCTCTCCCTCTCTATCTATTTATCTCTCCTTGTCTTCCATCGTTTTAGTTCTCTATTTAACACACTAGCTGAACAAGACGGGTGATACCTTTGATATATGGATACTATATGAAGATTTTATATTTTGGATATACCATTATGGAGTCATTAAACAGAACTGATAAAGTGAATTAATAGATCTTTGTATTTCGTGCCACGTGGCTGTGTAGTAAACAAGCGTTCACTCCTGTTCTCCATCGTAAAGTTTACGCGTCAGTATCTTCAACACGAATTCAATGTCAGAATTTCCTGTTTCACCATCTTTCATCCGAGCAAACTATCTCACGGCCAGGACACTTCAATGGTTTGTTCCTGTCTCATGTGGAGCCTGTATGAGCTTATGGTTATGATATTTATTGTAAGACCTTTTCAGGACTTTCAGGATGTATTTGGTAGATTCAAGGCTTTTCTTACAGGAGTTAAGATAGCGAGGGTTATTCCTGTCTATATCCAAAGCTTGACCTTACTATGGGATCAATATGGCCGTGCTTAGGGATCCCAACATGCGATGGGATGGACACGAAATGCATAACATGGCTACAATGCTTGATACGAGTGTACATTTAATGTGATATGATTTGCGACATTAATTCGAAACGTTTGTGTGGGAATATTAATCCCAGGTTTTAATTCAACAGAAAAGGTATATTCCTCTGTGAACATTCCTTTTGCCATTGCTGAGTAGCAGCCAGTGCTATTCTCCTAGACTTTAAGAATCTATCAGAGTAGCATATATATATACATCGTTCAGAGTTTCAAGATACTGCTATTTGCGAGGACGTGCTGTGTAAGCATATCAGGGGGTTTGGGGGTCAGTATCTTCATACGAAAACAATGTCGTTTTCCATAGCATAATAGACAAATCCACTGATACTGATAACATGGTAATTACCCTTCAAGAACCTTGCGTGGTTCCAGCAGCTCTCTTAGCCTTTTTTGTAATTCCTAATGAGCTTTGTCATTGGCAGTTACTCGAAGGTACTTACATAACTTGGTACATCATTTGGCATAGATACTGTATGGGAACTGAATGCCTTGGTTATTCCAGGCGGTTATCACGCCAAATTTATTATTCTTAACTGAGGACATCTAAAATGTTTCTTTTTCTTTTCGGAAGAGGTATAAATATATATACAACCTCCACATAATATAATTCCTTCTCTCAAGGTGTTATTTCTATTTATAGAATAATGCTTACTGTTTGATACCAAGTTCAAACGATATTGCCTAGGCAGTTTTTACTCCCACGAAGAAAGAAAGATAAATGTCTTAAATGCATCCGGATCCAGATTAATCCAGCGCGCGTTGGGTTCCAGACCTAGCCGGTTGCTCAAGGGTGCTCCATCTGTTTACAATGTCAGAAGCAAATTTAAAGATCAGGAAATATAGTTTTCAGGGCTGGCTGTGTGTGATAAACTAAGTACTCTGCAGAAGCGCTGACGGCTATATCTTGGGAGAAATCCGTAAAGTTTACGGTAGTGGTTCTCGGCTGGTGGTCAGCAGGGCTCTCTGGTGGTACTTGATGACCTTTCGGTGGTCCACAGAACATTCACTGTATATATCTACTGTGACTGGTACATATCATGGCGTATACGTAGATTCTTGATATGAAAACCGCTGGGCTGAGGGTAAGCGTTTTATGTATGCGATAAATGGAAGTTTTCAAAACCATTTTCTCAAGTATTTTGGATTGCCATCGTCAACGGTGGATTCATGATTAAGTTTTCCAAAAACATCAATTCAGTGGAATAAAAACAGTCTATATAGATAAAAAGGTCGGTGATAAAAGCAGGTTATTGGAATGTTAAAATATTCGCCCAGTCGTTGAAATAAACCTTTATGCTCTGAGAAAGTGAGTTTGATTTTCAAGTTCGTGATAAAATAACACCAACTTTTTCGAATCGGCTGTAAAAGTGAAAATCCGTTATTTTTTCCTACTATACCTCAGCTGTATATCTTTCACGATTTACTAACTTGACAAATATATTGCTTATTACTAATATAGAAACGTGTTTATATTCCCGAATTCGTTAGTATTTAAAATTATTCACGAAAACGACATAGGACTGGCTAGATGTATTTGGCCGATAGGTTAAATTTTTGCGTGGCTCAACCTAATGAATTTTCATTATACAGATATACATATTCACAGATAAATACATATCCATCAGTCTAGACATACATATCAACTGGACAGATAGATAGATAAATGTATATCTAGCAGATTGATAAGCAGATATCCATTTATTTCAGTGTCTATACATGTCCGTATATAAGAATATTTACTTAGTCGGGCCTGGCAAAAATTTGACACATGGGTTCTGTTGACTGTCTGTTGCCAACCAACTACCTCGTGTTGCATCATCGCTGTTTGGCAATTAGTGTATTGGGGGAGGAAGTGTAGCACTCAGAGTATCCGGTGTGGTAATGCAGTGGTCATTGTGTTTGGTATAGCAGTGTAGAAATCAGTGTATTTCATGTGGTAGTGTAGTTGTCATTGGTATAGTAATAGTCTGTGCATCTGGTGTAGCAGTGTAGTAGTCAGGGTAGGTTGCGTAGCAGTGTAGTAATCAGTGTAGCAATCAGTGTATTTGGTGTAGTTAAGTAAGTAGTAACACTCAGTAGTGGCAGTGTAGCAGTCAGTGGTTTTGGTGTAGCAGTGTAGTATTCAGTGTAACTAATGTAGGGTAGGTCAGTGTATTTGGTGTAGTAATGCAGTTTGCGTGGCAATGTAATAATCAGTGTCGTTGATGTAGTAGTCACTGTAGCAAAGTAGCCGTCAGTGATGCTGCAGTAGTGGTTGGTGTTGTCGGTTAGTTGTCAATATAGATAGTAGTGCAGTGGTCAGTGTAATTAATGTAGTAGTGTGGTAGTCAGTATTATTGACGCAATAGTGAAGTAGTCGGTAAAGTAGTGTTAGTGTTGGTGTAGCAGTCAGTGTAGTTAGTGTTAGTGGTTAGCAGTCAGTCAGTGTTGTAAACGTAATAGTGCAGTAGTCAGTGCAATTTGTCTAGAAGTGTAGCGTAGCCAATGATGTTACTGTGGCAGTGAGTAATAATGGGTGCAATAGTGTAGTGGTCAGTGTAGTAGTGTAACAGTGAAGGTGTTTTGTAGTTAGTATAGCAGGTGTTCCAATGCAGTGGTCCCTGGAACTGGTATAGCAGTGTAGTAGTCAGTGTAACTGTAACAGTGTAGCGGTGAGTGTTGTTGGTGTAGCAGTGTATGTAGTTCTGTAGCCATGTAGCTCCCAGTGTAGATTGTGTATCAGAGTAACAGTGTGTTGTAGTGCATCTACAGTGTAGTAGGTAAGATAGTATGATTAACATAATAATATGGTCGTTATAATATTAGGTCAGTGTATTACAGCATATTTGTGTAACAATGCACTAGTTACTGTTGTTGGTGAACAGTGGCGACTTTTTCTCAGATCCCGAGGGAAAAGAACCAGCTGTCGTTTCTATACATGAAAAAAATCGCGGTTTGCAAAGTGACGTCCTGAACCCGGCGTGAAAGTAATAACAATTTTCCATCAACTACTGGAGATAGTTATACAAAAGGAGTTATTTTTTAAAACAACAAAGTATCCTTAAACGTGAAAACAGTCACAAGACAGCGCCAACTTTCTTCATATTGTTCTACTGATAAAGAGAATAAAGTCCGTGTCATCTTGACTGTGTTTTACTCCTTTCCGTTACTTGATAGTGTCTTTATCTCAACCTGCCTTTTGAATGATCAGAAATTATCGTCTTGAAGAATATCTGTAACGTCTTTGTGAGAGAAGAGTGGAGAATGCTATCGGTTGTATGATAAAATGATGTGAGGTTTGTTATAACATTTTTTTTTTTTTTTTTTTTACAGAAAGACCTGTTATCACTCGTACGATAAACAACGTATATCATAATCGGATAATTGTATTCGCGGAAAAAAAATATATGATAGGCCTAGTCGTTAGTAAGGGTGCAAGAAATAGCAAAATATCACCAAACTTTAAACGTTACTCAATCTTCTCACAGAATTCTCTTAATTGCTCCCTTGGCCATAACAAAATAGATCCATTTCTCACCCTCCCTATTTCGCACTTTAGGATATTCAAAATAACAACCGTAAAAAAAAATCTGCTTCCTCTACAGCCTTACTCGAATTCTTATCGCCGAATCCATCCAAAGTCGGCCATTATGTCGGTCTCACTATCAGGTACCGGAATACATGGCTTATTACCTATGTGTTTAGATAAAAATGCCAACATGCCAACTCAAGGCACATGTTCATAAATGTATGTGTGTGTGTGTGTGTGTGTGTTTGTATGTATGTGTGTGTGTGTGTGTTTGTATGTATGTGTGTGTGTGTGTGTGTGTGTGTGTGTGTGTGTGTGTGTGTGTGTGTGTGTGTGTGTGTGTGTGTGTGTGTGTGTGTGTGTGTGTGTGTGTGTGCTTGCGTGCGTGTATATGTAACTTCGTGCGCTCACGTGTGTATTTGCTTGTTTGTTTAATGTCATCCCTTCATTCTCTTTGTTTTATTTACGGATGGCCTTTCTTAGATATATTTTTAAGCGTTATTTTATGTTAATGTTAATGACTATAGCCTTCAGTAGGAATCTGCTGCATTTAAGATTAACATCAAGAAATTGGGTTATGCAAGATTATTAACATATTTTTGGTTATTTATACAAAAGAAGAAAAAACGCAAAATGTCCGAATTTCAAATTTGGAATTAGTTTATTAACTAATTATGTATTCAGCTATAGAAAACAATCTGAAATTTTGCATAAAAATTGTATCAAAATGACATGAATTTATACACAAGAAAAAAAGAAAAGCATTTTAACATCGATTATATATGTATGGCTATACATATACATACATACATA
>NC_091575.1:29249303-29271803 GCF_042767895.1 Penaeus vannamei
CGTTTACTTATTATACAATTTCATACAAAATAATTGTGATGTAACAGTAATGCTAATTTGTATTCCTTATGCCATCAGAGAGTTGTGATGTTTCCTTGAAGCGAGGTAACAGAAGGTGTTAATTCCCAGGTTTAACATACTGATACTTAATGGAGACTCAAAAATTTCCAATCAAGGTTAATTGATCATCTGGCTACCAATTAAAAAAATAATCATAATTACATAGCTATGTGGTAACAAAAAATGTGATTCGTAAAGCCCTGAAAGTTAAAAATAAAAAAAGCTAGGCCTTGGAAACAGGAGAAGGAAAGGAAATGTAATAATTCTTAACATAATTCACTTCTGATTTGTGCCTAAACTTCCCATAAGTCGATGGGATGAATTAGGATACGGTTACTTAACAATAAAACTTTTCTTTCTTTTGGTGGTTAAAACTTGTAATGAGTGAGGAGGGTGGGAGATGAGGGGCAAGGGGCATGACTGACTTAGTGCCCCGAGTCTAGTGTGTGTTGTGGCGGTAGTGATTGTATTACCTTGTAAGAAGAGACTTTACAGCAGGACAGAAAGCCTCAAGGGTATGGGGACATCTTACTAACTATGAACTCTTACAGTGACTACCAGACAGTACCTTGTAGTAGAAGGAATTTCAAGTCTGCGAAATTATATAAAGGAAGGATTTGAAGGGATTTTGTACATGCTTTGCGTCCATAGTCATCTTTGCATAATATGAAGCACTATCACACTGGATTCAGATGATAAAACTGCCTTTGCTGACCATCCAAGAGTTATAAAGGACTTTCCATCTGCATCAACTGAACTTGTTAATTGCACGTTATTGTGCTTCATAGTATAACTAAATAAATATCTCTACTGTGAATGACCCGGGTAGATCTAGGAAGTAACACTTTTACATTTACTCGGATGCCCAACACTTTGATTCTCACTCTCCTACTGCAGAGGCTGCTTAGCAAAGGCCATGTTATCTAGAAATGTACATCATCTAATTATGTAAACATCTTAGGTATAGCTCATCACATGGTTCCCTGGAAGTTAAGATCACAAGAGTATAGGTACATATCACACTCTCACTGGAATTCACCTTGTCATTTTTATGCACTTTGACACACGGCTTATGGCTGCTTTGTCTGGGAAATATATTTCTCTGTCTATACAGAATACCATCTGTAATTATACAACCTGTTCTAACTTAATGCACTTTTACTTCACTTTTGAAGGTCCTTAATATAGTACATTGTACAGTTCTTGGTCTTTCAGTTTTACATGATAACATTCACCAGGAAAACTCAAATTATGAAACAATAATATATTTATATCAGTGACTTAAGATAATCACATACCTTGACAGTATACTTTGCTGCTGCTTTACAACAACTATGTATATCATAAACACAACAGATGTCAAGGAAAATATCTTGAAACAACTCAAAGCTGCATAATGATAATAATAATAATAATAATCTAAGACATTCTACAAAGGATATTCGTAATCTTAACCCAATGCAAGACAGGATCCCTACCTTGGATTAAAATAACGGAGGGAGGGTCAGCCATCTGTTCTGACAAAAAACTGGAACTGTACTCTTATAGTCACCATAAAGACACTGCTTCTCATTTTTTGAAGTTTAAACATACAGAACACTTTAGTTGACTGGTCTGCCATAGCACACCAATGGCTCTGTTTACCTCTAATCTATTGGGCATTTATTTTTTTTCCAAGACATGGATTCAGGTAAAGTAGTTTTATCACATATTCAAATCTCTCAGCTACATACATCTTTACATATATATATCATTCATATCATTCAGCAAAACATTGCTAATACTGCACCATATATATATTTTTCTTCTCTTCTTCCTTTTAATATTCATTGTTTGTTCTTTGTTGGGCACCTCATCAAACAAGACAATCCTAGTTGCTTGCATCTTCTTATATATATATATATATCATTTTATACCAAGTCCATTTTTTCCTCCATCACATATTTCTCCATCTGCATTTGGTGCATGAAGGTTGACATGAGCAAAGTTCTGCCACAGGTATTCCAAAGCCTCCAATGTGTGTGCTCTCTTCACTCCCTGGACAGTCGCCTCCAAGAACGGCGTCGGCTAGAGCCCGGCCGTGTTGCCTGGCTGTGCTACGGCTGTACTCAGGCCTCCGAATCCCCTCTTGGTGCAACTTTCTGCACCATGCACGAGCGCGCCACCGACTCAAATAGCCTGTAAGAAGGTAGTGGGCCACCTGTTAGAGGTGTTGCTGTCAGAGTAAATGAGGTGATATGGAACAAACCACTGTCCCTTATGAATAAAGAAATAAAACTTTTTTTTTTTCCTTTTTTTAAGGGAGATGCAAGAATTATAAAAACAAAAGTAGCCTGATGAAAAAATGTTCGACTAAATCAACCTCAAGAAAAAATAGCACCAACACCAGGAGCAGTCTATCCAAGCATATATCTCTTGCAATCAATACCATACAACTTAAACAAATAACAAATAAATACAAATTTTGTTTCAATTACTCTAATGGTAAATGAGCAAAGAAGTATCCTTAATTTTGTGCAACTACATAGACTCTTAAAAAGAATACCACTACACTGGACACTAAACTCTTAAACAAAAATCTGGGTGCCAATACACAATATCTCTTCCACACAACCACATTTACTGATTCTAACATACATGAAACAAGAGCTGCAGCAACTTCTACAAGGTCCCTTTTCTATACTTACTTCTCAATCTCTGGAGCGCACTTCACGAACTCGTGGCTCCAGAACTTGAAGGATGGGTTCTTGATGAGTTCGATGAAGGTGATGAGAAGCCCCCATGGGTGTGGACGATTGACGATCAGTCGCTCTAACAGCACCCTTGTGATCTGTTCTTGGATGGCTTCAGTGTTAGCTTCAGCAAAAAGATGAAGAAGTGTGCAACTGAAGTAGTGGGTGTGGCTGTTGGGATACCGCAGCTGGTTGGCAATGGCATTCAGGAACAAGTAGCGACCTAGAAGGGAAAAAAGGGATTTATCATCATATTCAGATGAAGCAAAACTCCAGTAAACTGCTTTAAGAGAAATACTTCCAGGAAAAAAGTATATTTCATATAAAGGACAAAGATACACAAATGCGGAACACTTACCTTCTGTGTCTAAATCAACACCAAGATTCTGGAATATGTCCATGTGGGCGGAATGAGCAATGGTAGACATGGATGGAGTTAGGCCTTTGCTGTGGATCTGAGCAATAGCCTGCATGCCAACGTACAGCACCAAAGCGTTCATCACAGACATGTTGTAGCGCATCCCTGGTTCATTGTTGACCTGTGTGGATAGGGGAAGTGTGAAATGGCATCATTAAAAAATCAATAATACAATAAAATAAACAAATCATAATGATATAACACATCACCAAAGACACTGAAATACAAAACAACCAACGCACCCACCTGCAAGAAAGTCCGCATGTCTGAGAGGAAGGTGACGGGCGTCCTGTTCTTCAAGTAGGAGTCCAAGTTCTTCTTTAGCTCTGGGGGCTGGATGAGGCTGGCTACATTGGTGGGGATCTTGGGAGAGACCGTGATCTCGGGCAGCATGTCCACTTTCAGATTGGGGGTGAAGGGGTCAGGGAGCCTCATGTTCCGAGGGAAAGCCGAGAGGATGAGATTGCGCATTTGGATGCAGTTTGGAGGGATGACATCACAGAAACCATAGTGGTATTCACATAAGAACTCCGGGAAATCATGGAGCAAGACTAGCAGCACACGTAGTGTACCCTGAAAAGAGATTTTTTTTTTAGAATTAAAATTTTACTTCTACATACATGGGTTTATAATATTACTTGAGGAGGAAAAAAGGAAAAGAAACAAAAATGAAAATCCTAAAACATGTAAGGTTGTATGTATGTATATATGTATCAGGGTTCATATACTTTTTTGGTATTAAAATTCCATGACTTTTCCATGACTTTCCAGACGGGTTTTGGTATTTTTCTATGAATCTTTTCTTGAACATCTGATATATATATACATCCCATCACATTTCTTTCTCAAAACTTTCTTTAGATAAAAGAAAAAAGTCAGACATTTCAATTCTTAAACGACACAAATACTATATATCTGCGATTTTCCAGACATTAAAACAAAATTCCAAGATATTTCAAATCTAAAAAATTTCAATTTCTATTTTCATGATTCCCCAGGATCTGTGCGAACCCTGGTGTATATCTGTATGTAGGCTATGTATGTATGTATGTATGTATGTATGTATGTATGTATGTATGTGTGTGCGCGTGTGTGAGTGAGTGAGTGAGTGAGTGAGTGAGTGAGTGAGTGAGTGAGTGAGTGAGTGAGTGAGTGAGTGAGTGAGTGAGTGAGTGAGTGTGTGTGTGTGTGTGTGTGTGTGTGTGTGTGTGTGTGTGTGTGTGTGTGTGTGTACATGTGCATGTGTACGTGTGCATGTGTGTACGCGCGTCTTAATAACTGATAGGAAAGACAGATAAAGATATAGAAGAATAGGAAGAGGACTATTAGATAAAAAATAAGGAGAAAGAAAGAAAAAAAGAGAGATGACGATAAGGAAAAGGAAAAGGAAAAAAAAAAAAAAAAAAAAAAAAAAAAAAAAAAAAAAAAAAAAAAAAAGAAGAAGAAGAAGAAGAAGAAGACGGAGAAAACCAAAAAAAGAGTAACTGATGAAAGAAGGAATACAGAAAAAAAGATTAAACTGCAATACAAGACTTCTAACATTTGCCAACCATAACAGCTACAACACCACTCACCTTATAGAGCATTGTCAGAGGCTTGGCGAGCTCCGCATTCCGCAGGAAAGGTGCCAAGAATTTGAAGAGATCAGCCAACAGCATGGAGTACATGGACCATCCCTTCTGCTGAGGGGTGATGGCTAGCATGCGGCCAATGAAGACACGGTGACTCACAATCTCCAGCCAGGCATAGGCAAACCCTGGACACTTGCTCGGGCGAAGCAGATGCAGTGTTTGGGTGAAGGCCATCAGAACCTGGAACGGAGAATATTATCTATGCATTTTGTGCCTTGGTGGGATCCTGCTTTCATTTCCTTTCCTACTGAATATCAAGTAGTCTAAATAACATCAAATGAAGAAATAAAAAAAATAAAAAGTAAAAAAAATATAAAGAAATAAATAAAAATAAAATAAAGATATCAAGTAAGTGCATTTACATAATTTCTTTAAGCAAAGATGGATAGGTTAATTATTCTAGCATGACAAGATATACAAGTGTGTTAAACAAAAGGCAAGTGAGAGACTACCAATAAAGAAATTCAATTTGAAAAACTTACAGTTACCGATGAAAACTTTAAAACCCAGCCATAACAACCACACATGACAGTGAAGTGTTGAGCTCAAAGAATTAAAGCCTCAAAATGATGAGCAAATATTTACCCAGTATACCTAGCTGTCTCTCCACAATAGGAAATAGGAAATTTGTGATATAATCATATTTACAACACAACCTGACACCTTATCCTCATCTCCCCTTTAAGAAGGGCAATTGGTTTCTTTTCCTCACACCATTCTCTTTTACTTCATGACTTTCTGAATTCTGATCTCAACTTATATAGCTTTTATTTGTCTTTATTTTCATTTTCAAGAGAGAATAGAATGACATCCAAGGAACTGTATACTTTTTAAATAGAGCTGAAGTTTCACTACTCGGGCTCAACTTTACTTCCTAAGTCACCTCCAGCTGACCAGCCTTTCACATTGGTTGTATTATAATTACATTCCTCATGGTTGTATTGTATAATTACAATACTAAATATTAAATTTACAAATGTAAACATTTTAATTAATATAACTGGAAAATAATATTGAAAAAAAAAAAAAAAAAAAAAAAATCAGAGAGAACTATATTCATAACCCTCTACTTTAAAAAGAGAGCAATGTTTAGGCAAATTAACATTCTTAGGCTGATTTCCCTAATTCCTCACATAGTTCACCTGGGTCTGGTCAAAGGGGTGGTAAACCCTGAATGAATCCAAATAGGGAGTTAGATAAGGCTTAATTTCTACCACGAAGCTAGGTTATTTTGCTATAATGTGTTAATACTAGTAAAGCAAGGATAGCTATATCACGTGAAGTGACTCCTCTGTGTTTCAAGCTTCATAAAAACAAGTAAGGCACACAATCTGTCACTTCTCCAGACTCTGGAAGTGTGTATTCCAGACTCGGAATCTGAAACAGAAGATGCTGGCAGTAAAGAAAAATAAAGGAGAGACCTTTTGCACCCAACAAAGGATGCATATCTTCCAGAATTCTGAATCCGGACAAGAAATAATTGGGATTCTCATGAACAGCCTGCATGGGGAAATGCACGGCATGATGATAAAATCTGAGCTCCAATTACAAGAGCCTTCAAGAAATCTCAACATGGGCACATCTCAACATAAGGACAACCATTTGCATCGAATACAAATGAAGCAACTGTTAACAAATGCAGATTTTGTTTCAAATACACACACAAAACGGTAAGATCAGACTGCGTTTATGTATATGCTGCTTAATGCTTCTGCATTAATGTTAGGTCTGTACAGTCAAAGGTGATGCTACTGTTTCTACAATCTTTGTCTATGAAAGGGTTTAAAATCTACTATACAAAAACTATGAACAAGGGAAAAAAAGAGAAAAAATATCCTATCTGAATTATATATTCACATCACATGCTTTTCAAGGATAAAAATGAAGACATGGAAACACTTCTGACAGGGAAATACAGAAATAAGCTAGCAATATCAATCTGAAAGTAATGATTATTAATGAAGCATTTCAATAGATCCTATTTGAATTAATCCTATTCTGGATTGCAAGAACAAATCTAACAAAAGTGAAGTTTATATAACATGAACACTTAAAACACTTTAGAGAGAATTGAAAAATCAAGTATCTATGACAGAAAATTAATGCACATCAATTAAGGAAATATAGTAAATCTCAAATACTACTACATCTATACCAAAATCTCATGATTTTTTTTTTTTCTCAAATTCAGAATAAGCATGGGGGTAAGAAACTGCTAGCCATGTTCATGCACTGAATATGCTTGATGTATTTGGAGGTGAGACAGGGAAGACCAAGTCCTCACAAGACAAATATGATGTGTATTTAGGATCTTAAAGCATGAAGGCACATCTGTTGACCTTATCTTCCTCAGGCACCATCCCTCCTCAAAGATGAGAAACACTTCAATCACCTTCAGCCTCTGAGTCTGTTTGATGTTCATTCATTTGATTTTTAGAAAATCTCTGCATGCCTTGTTCAAAATGAAGATCCCCTATATATACTACCCATATTATTTTTCTTTTAACAGGAAGGCAATAAAAAAATGAATAAACCAATATATATACACACATGAAATATAGTTGTAAATTTCTGTATGAATATTAACCTAAGAAAAATCAATTACCCTTCTTTTATAATGAGAAAAGCCCTGAGAACTTTGTAACTTTCATTGCCTAGAAAAAAAAAAGAACACCAGTTATGGACAACAACTTTCAAAATGTAAAGGGCCTCAATTTTGATAAAAACTAATTTTCAAGACATGTCCACTTTGAAGGATATAGCTGCTGCTATTTTAAGGCCAAAATGGAAGGACTCTACATATATCAAAACAGAATAAGGAAAAATAAAGACAACATTAGAGCTAACAACAAGGGATGGAGCCCAATACCCTAATAACGTCTTGTGCCTGCGACCCTCAAACCACCTCCAAATAAAGCATACCAGTGGATGAGCACGCGCTAGCATTGTTCCCTGAGAGTGTAGCTTACTTCACATACCGGAAGGTTGATGGACTCTAGGATCGCTTCAGGGGCGTTGAGCTCAAGGAAAAGCATGATGAGGATGCGGTGATATGGAAGCTGCTGGAACTCAGTACCATTTGACTCAATGTCGTGGATCATGATGCCACACACGAGTCCTAAGACCTGCAATTTCAAATAGAAAAGATAATTTTTAATTCTGTTAACAAGTCTTAGTTGTATTAAAAAGGTACATTATTTGAGCCACTGCATAACTGAATGAAATTTACCAAAAAATAACAAGGAAGAAACTGACATCTAATTAATCCCTTTAATAATGTTGCATTTACCTTCCAAGCATGTGTTTACTTTCATTTAAATAAGTTTTTACTTGTCTTACCTTATTCAGAAGATTGATCTTTGTGGTTGGGTTTGTTGCCTCCCCCGAGTGTTTGACTAATAAGGCAATAAGACGTACAAAGGCATCCAGATTCTGGAAGCATTTGCTGCGAACATAGGTAGGAGATGGTCCTTGGCCTTGCTCAAGAATTGATCGAACACAAAGGTCACGACACATGCTTATGCAGATCCTAAAGAACCTGGAATGAAAAAAAAATTGTGCATAAAATAAATGAGAACATACAAGTCCTTTTATAAAGATTCCCATTAAGATCATTTCATA
This sequence comes from Penaeus vannamei, assembly GCF_042767895.1. Classification (NCBI taxonomy): domain Eukaryota; kingdom Metazoa; phylum Arthropoda; class Malacostraca; order Decapoda; family Penaeidae; genus Penaeus; species Penaeus vannamei. The sequence continues at coordinate 29,257,766 of NC_091575.1, forward strand.
GAAGGGACTTCAAAGACTAAGCCCACTATTCTTTCCATACCTGGTTATGAGATCATCTGTTTTGAGGATTCCGTGAAGATTCATTTGCTTCACGAAGTGCTGGAAGGCAGAGGCCGACCCCTGGCCGGCTGTTGGGGAATGGTACATCTGGATCCATTCCCGCAGCAACACCTCTGTCTTCTCCTGCAAGGCCGGGGGATCACTGAAGTCCCTGGCCTGCGTCACACCCGAATGGAAGTGGAGACTTGGCCCAGCAGCTAGAGCACTGTTTGTGCCACTGAGGCTGCTGCCCCCTGCAAGCCGCTCACTTGCCAGCAAGTCATGCTTCAGCCGCAGTGCATCAATGAGGGGTACAAGGCCTTCTGGGGCCTGTCGAGAGTGGCACATGCGCACTAAGGCCTCCAGTGTTAGCTGCAAGTCGGATTCACTCAGGAAGCTGTTGCTGGGGTCGTCAACGAGGTAAATCTGTGGGAAAGTATAATATACAATGATCTAAATTATACCGATTTACTTGAAGACAAAAACTCCTAATTACACTTAAAGGGAAATATGTATAGGGAGGGGAGGTGTGAAACAGGAGGTAGATACATTCACTTTTAATGCATTCAACAAACCTGAACAAGCTGCATGATGAAAAATGAAGGGATGTAGGATGGAAGCCTTGGATCATCTAGGGTTCTAGCAAGGTGTTCGTCCAGTAACTGCATGTTCAGCAAATTGGAACGGATCAGCCAGTCGACAACATCTAAGTTGTACTTCAATTCTTCGCGCGATTCAGCCCAGCATCTGCAAGTGAGATTGTGAATGTTTTCATCATGCTTACAAGGAAGGCTTTGCCTACTACATATCGAAAACATAATACAGATGAGAAAGTTCAGTAAAGTTAATGATAAAAATTCATAACACAAGAATACAAGGTAGAATATTCCCTGGCCATCAGGGAAATATTAAAGAGGCAAATATAAATACTTATTTAATAGAGCTTAGACATGCACTAGGATTCCAGCCTCTGGAGGGGACAGAAGAAGAAAAAGGAGAGAAAAGTCATTCTAGCCTGGGGAAAGAGTGCAGGAGAAAGGGAGATTGAGATTGAGAGTGAGCGAGTTAAAAGCATAAATCAACAGTGATAAATCCTGAATGAAAACCCATAGCTATGCCACTCACTTGGTAACATTCTTCGATGTCCAGTTGGTTCCATAGGAACGATGATCAGCCATAGCCTTCAAGACGATAAGGTGGCAGTCACGGAACCGAAGGGCAAGCTGGTTCAGTTCTGGTTCAGTTGGCAGTTCTCGTGCGCCTTCCAAGAGGTTTTCCACAGCCTGGTTGATGAAGAGGATGAATAAAAGCTCATAAATAATAGCTAATAACTTTTTAGTTTCAATGAGTTTGCTGTGATCCTTTAAATTTGATCAAAGACAATTCATGGATATTTTGCTATGTATACTTGCTTCATATTCTTTCTGACAAGAAATCAAGTCATAAAAATTGAAGTATACCTTAGCAGTTCATCATTACTTGAACATTGAAAGTCAACACAAGTCTGGCTCCTAACCTTCCTGAGCAGCAGCTGAACAGTGTGCGCATCTCGGTTGGTACGGGTGAGCAGAAGTCCTTCCCTGAGCGAGTGCAGCATTGGGATCAGGGGGGACGAGGGGGCCAGTGTAGTGAAAGCCTGGATGGTGTGTTCCAGCTCAGCACTGATGCGCTCCGTCAGAAGCAGGAATGCTGTTGTCTCATCACTTCCAAAGGCCTGCTGTTGCGAGTGAGGGGGTTGCTGCTGCTGTTGTTGCTGCAATAATCAGAAAGAAATGTAATAATAATAATCATAATCAATGACAATAATAATAATAATAATAACAGCAGCTTGATTTATTTATAAATATATATAAATACATTTTCATAATAAATAAAATAGATATTAACCAATTGGATCTGAGTAGTTCATGGCAACCACAAAATACGGGCATTAGGCTTACTTGAGCAGCCACTCTGACAGGTGCGAGGTTTGCAGGCAAATGAACACTCGTGTGCAGTGACAAGACTATGCCTCTCCATTGCAATTCTATTTACTCTTTATATGCATAAGCATTTTCTTTTTTTTATAGCTTTATTGCCATTTTCCAAGGCCCATATTTGTCTTATTATTCATATATTTTTTTCCTATCATCCAATTTTCTGTATTAAAACTTATGCCGCTGCTATGCCAGGAATAAGATGCTGAGCATGGAAATAACATGCTCCCTGGAGCCAGTGCCCTTCCAGTCATGGCTCATAGACAGGATATTCCAAACTGATTTATCAATGGAAATAATAAAAAAGCCCCTTTCTAAATGACTAATGAGCCTAATAACCCTCCACGAGATCTATGCATTCATGACGAGTCTTTCCTGTCAACCATCAACTTCAGCCGAAACACTCATGACAGCAAGTTTGCATAATCCTGTCCCTTAGGCAGTTTTCTCATGAGAGCATGTTTATGTCAGCAGCCCCTCAAGCACAATTTTTTCCTGATGTAATGGAATCACTATCCAGATCACAGTGGTTAATATGAGAGCAGAAAATGTATGTCTCTATAAAAATAAATATAAAAGAAAAACTCACCGAGCTAATAGGAACAGGCTTCGTTAAGAACATTGTGTCCTGATCAGTGATGGGCAGGAAGCCAGGGATGTTGCGGGCAAATTCTTCATACACAGCCATCTGAGGTTGGGTGACACCACCCACCTTCAGGCGAATGGGTTCTGGCATCCGCTCCGCCTGGTATGTCAAAACCACTGCATCACAATAGCGGCGGCCCTCTGTCCTTGCTGCTTTCCTCACTTCATATTCCTGCAAGAAAGAGAGTTATGGTATGGGGTAAGTGAGGTTGAAATCTTTCTCGTTTCTATCTCTAATTTTCAAAGATTAAAACATTCATCTGAACAATTATTTAGAAGAGCTGTTAAAGATCCCGATTTCCTACTCTAATCTACACCTACATAATATAAGTATCTATATATATACACACATATATACATATATAATACAATAAAAAAAAAAAAACAGTAAAGATGTGCCTCACCTGGGCCAGCCTCTTATCCATCTCAATCACAGCCTTCTCTGCAGCAGTTTTCTGAATAAAGGCACAAGCTATACCAACATTCTCCTGAGCAATGGCTGCAGCCAGCTGCTCCATCTGCTCTAGCTGTTGTGGCAGCTGCTGTTGATTTGTCTGAAAAATAAAATTTACCATGAAATATAATGTAAAACATCAGTTTGTTGTACGATCTTTAATGTTGTCAAAATATGAAGCAGTGTTGGTGAGACATGGCAGTCTTAATTATCCTGTATCAATCCATTTTTTTTTTTTGGAAATGGCATGTATGTGAATCCTGTGTCTACTGTGATTTTAGTTAATTTATTGTGATTACACACAGATGGCTCCACACAAGATCAATTACTAGTCCTATCTCACTGGTTTACCCTTTCCTTGATTTTTACTTTATTCTTTTTCAATATATATTGCTGTTAGCATTGTTGATAACAATAATTATGTCAATGATAATAAAAAAACTGTTGATAATAACAATAACAATAAAAAAGACATTTTATGGAAAAGAGAAATTGAGTAAGCTCATGTAGGGCTACTGGCTGAGCAAGTGTGGATCCATGTATGTCTAAAGACAATGCAGAAAACAAAACTAAACAAGAAATTACATATTCCTTATAGCAACAGGTTAACTTGCCCCTCAAAAAGGGGGGAAAATGTATACTTGTATGAATATAGTATCTGAAAATTGATATTTATCACTAGATATCTTATTTTCTAAAGGATTTCAACTCTTCAATGAATCTTCATGGCCATGCAACACCAGAAAGCTTACTATGGTAACAAACTTACTCGTGAAAAAGCCTGCATCAATCCCTGCTTGATGCTCTTGGCAATATTTGTAGCCAGATAATCTCTGCAAGTTATCATTGCCATTGCTGCTGTCAAGTTGCGAACCATGTGGTGAGTTGCAACTCGCATCCGAGACTCATCTGGGTCCAGAGCGAAGTCTTTCTTGATTATGTGTTCTGCTGTGGTGATAGCAATCTTGATGCTGCGCTCCAATACTGCTGTCACTATCTCCTGGACTGCCATTTCTACAGCATGTCGCACAAGCTGTTTCAATTGAGCATTGCTTGCAATGCCACCAACCTGTGCCAGGAAAAAATTTCCACTTTATTTATCATACTCTTAGACTTGCTAATACTGTCTTATATAATTTTTCAATGTGTAAATACTGATAAGCAAAATAACTAAATCTGATAATCAAATAAATCTTATATAACATAAAAGTGTATGACTGAATGTGAAAAAAACAAGCTAACCAACCTGAGGTACTGAGACAGATATGTGAGGCTCAAGACCCCGAAGGGAAGTGACAGTGATATCCGAGTAGATAAACCGTGGCTCGTTGACCGAAGGTTGTTGAGGCTGGATAGGTGTTGGGGTAGAGGAGGGATGAGGTGGCAACACTGATGGAGGGGTTGGTGTGGCACCCACAGATGAGCTCTGTACAGTGACTGTGCTGCTGGGCATCTCCACCTGCCCTGTTGGACCCATTTGTGACCAACTTGTCTTTGCTGAAAGGCAGAGCAAGGGGAATTTTATACAAAGAACTATAGGTACATTTTGGCATCCTTGAGATTTGAGGGGGGGGAGAGGGTATTTTTAAACTAATATGAGTGAAAGAAAAACCCAAATCCGTAACACTGCCTTGTCTAGTGTGTTTCCTCTATTCCTACATACATCTATCCCAAACATATAATTCATGAAGCCTTAATATATGGAGTGTAAGTCACAGCTCAAGCTTTGCTAAATCATTTTCTCTACCATTAGATGTTGCGCAGAATATTTATCTTAAAAGTCTATAATAAACAACAAAAAAGGAGAAAAGGTAGATTCTTAGGAATTTATACACACCATGGAGTGGAATAAAGTAGGTTGAAGTGTGTACCCTGTTTATCAACCTTACTTACTATTTTACCATCTACTGTATGACCAATATATTACCTAAGATATCATCAGGCACTCCTACAAAATTTACTTCTAATTGAATTACCTTCAAGTCCACTCTCATCCCAGCTCCCACCCACAACTAACATAAATAAGCAGTACAGCAGATCCAGGCTGTCAAGTCCATTGCCCATCCTGCTTACACTAACAGGAACAACTTTCCTATTTAATTTTTACTGTTATTCACTGTTATCAGTTTCTTAACATCCATAGGAAGTGTACACAAGGACACATTCAGAAGATTAGGCATTCTCAAATAAAAATGTAATGACAGCTTTAAGGGCAAATAGCAAGATATTTAATGTTTTCTCTAATTTCATCTCAAATGTTGGCCTTTTTATTTCAATAGGTTACCTTCCTTTAGTAATATATTCCCTAATTAACTATGAGCAAATCTTTCGCGGGGATGCATTTACAATAGGCATATCAGTAGTTTTAGGATCCACTCATAAATAATAATTATCTGGAGGAAGAAAAAAATTACACATTTAGAACTAGTTATTATGTCTTTTCTTTGAATTCTCAGGAGGTCAAATATTATCACACCTTGATTGATGACTTCGTGTCCCGGTGCGTGGTTTATATTCGGATTGGCTACCCATCGGCTGCCAGTATTCATCGGGTCTAAGAGAGGAAAGATGTTCCTGTCAGTGATGTAAAGGAAGAGAGGGTGGCCCCTGTGAAAGGCCCTTCACCTTCTCCCAGTCTTCCAAGCTCCCGTTTTCTCCTTGCACACTACAATCGACTCAGATAATATCCCTCAACACTCTCAAAGTCACAGAGCCAAGATAAAGGGTATATTGCCTGTGAGGAGGAGCATGAGAAGGCCAAGGAGCTAGGGTGTGAATAAGGAAGAACAGGAAATATAGGAAGGGGAAGACAGGGAGGGGGAAAATGGGGGGGAGGGAGATGGAAGGGACACAGAGATGGGAGGTGGGGAGGATAAGATGAAGGCTATATACAAAGCATCATTCCTTTGAACCAGAAAAGATTTTCATGAACACTAAAAAAATAAAGAATGAAAGAAGCAATGAAGGCCATTCCCTCATTCAAAAAGTGCATTCACAGATTCACAATTTGAATATGAAAAGAAAAAGCAAATAATCAATTTTACCTAATTCCATCACCACCAAACACTTGGGGAAAAAAAAAAAAAAAAAGGGTGAGGCCTAACCATCTTCCACTTACGCATAAAACTGGAAGAGGATGAGAATCCTTGCAAAGCTGGGAAAAGTGGAGTCGATTCAGCCCTTTTTGATCCTACCAGCTGTGACAGCTGGGGCTTCAGGCGTGCAATTCGCTCCCTGTCGTTCAGGATATTTGCTGGCTTCAGATCCTGAAAGAAGTAGCATTAGTACTGTCTAATGCAAAAGCCTAAACCATTTATTAATTAATGCCTTTTGTAAATTTAAGTGCCTGTAATATGCATCTGTATGTTTAAATTTATGCATAAATACCTGTGTATATCTATAAACATGTTTGTATATATGTATGCCTCCATATACACAAAACCATTTGAGAGACTTGCCTCCAAATTGATTTCCAATCTATTACACAGAACTTCAATTTCAAACTTGAGATGGAGCTTCATGTCGGGTTCCTTGTGGAGCTCTGCTAGCACATTCATTATGGCGATGGTCCAAGGGTTAGGAGGCTTAAATACACGACTTTTTGCACATGACTCCATCACCTTGGCTACAAATGGAATCACATACTGCATTTCCTGGAGATAGAGAACACAATATGGATTCATTACTCCATAGTAAAAAAATTCAGATAGAAAAAATAATATTCAATGGCCTACAACAAAGATGAAATGCTGTACCACTATTAAATCATTCTAAATTACCTACCTTCAACTATAACCATACTAAGCACAATAATAAGTGAAGCCCACCTGTAAGCCTTTGTTGTAAGACTCGACGAGTAATGACTTCATATCGATGTCCGAGTAAAGGATGGGTTTATTCTTGGCCAGAGTCAACATGCCCAGCCAATGTCCGAGGTTCTTCAACAGTGACTTGTCAGAAAAGTTCGCCGCAGACTTATCAGCCCTTAAGAGAACCTGCAAGAGGAATGGCAGTTTAAAGAATGCCTCCATCATCCTCTCTTTGAGTAGGGGAATCAAAATGTATACACCATCTACAGATACATAAAGCTAAGAAATCACATGTCAATCACTTGCTAATAAATACACTAAATATCACGTTTATATTGCGCTTCATTCCATCTGGAATGAAGGACATCCCATAAACATATGTTTATTTTTTACCTTAATATTCCTTAAAGTTTCCCTGCAAACCATTGCATTGAAATTGTTCATCTTCAGCTGATCAAGAAACAAGGAATAAAGCGTGTGGAAGTTGTTTTCAATGGAGGCTCGCTTCATCACCAAGTACTGGGCGACCCAAATCCAATACTCCTCGCTGACCACTTCACGCAGCTCTTCGCACTGTGGAAAACAGGCCAATAATATGAGTCATTCTTTCCACATTTCTTATACATATCAGCAACCAAATGAAAAAAAAGGTGAAAAAAAAAAAAAATCTGAAGAGAATGTCCTAATGTGCCCTTAAGTACTCACCTTTTGAGGAAGGTTTACTTGAGAAAGATTGTTGAAAATAAAGGCAATTTTATCTTGCATATGCTCAGGTGGAGGAGTAATCTTTTCTTCTTTTTCTGTGGCAACTAACAGTGTTTCAATGTTGGTTGTTGTGATTGTTGGTTGCTGGAAATGAAAGATTACTGAAGTTAATAAAATAAATTCATATATATAATATAAACTAAAAATATACCGGCTGCTTTGCTAATAATAAATAAATGCATATGTTAATGAATTACGATATGAAACAGCAACAATAAGAAAGAATATCAACAAACATTATGTCAGCCTGAACTTCACATAAGATGACAAAGCTGAAAGTTTATCATCAAATTAATATCTATATTTTTTGCCATTCTACTTGCAGCATTTATTATCCAACCCTACGTCAAACCAAAATCCACTCTGCCATACCTTCCCAGATCCCACTGGCGCAGACGGAACAGACATTGACTGAGGTCTGGTGATGGCGGTGGTAGTTGTCGTAGTGGTGGTGGCAGTGAGGGTCTTGGCAACAGATGACACCACAGCCGACACTGCAGCAGTGGGTGGCTGGACAACAGTGCCAGTGACAGCTACTGCTGAGGTGCCTGGTGCTGGGGTGCTTGGAGACACATTCATGGAAGGGGGGAGCACAACACCAGAAGGACGTGAGGGGGGTTCTTGCGACTGTGTTCCATACTTAATGTACTGTGGTAGCGAGGAAAAGAAAACCCAAAACATTATTAAAATGTATAAAGGGAAAACATGAATCTAGTACAACTAATACTGAAAGTAGGAAAAATATGAATGGGAACGATTATCTTCACAGTGCAGATGTATTTTGGGTGCTTAAATACATTTCTTACACTGTGAAGACATCAAGTCTTTTTTTTTTTTTTTTTTTTTTTTTTTTCAATGAATACTGTAAGAGCTATCCAATTAGTTATTCTAAATAGCTTTAAAAACAGCAATATTATAAAATTGAGAAAAACAGGACAACAATACCTCTATAAGGTGTGGTGGAAACTCATTGAAATGCTGTATAGCCATAAGGTGCTGACAATAGCGAGGGTATTCCTTCAAACGACTGCGAAACCTGTCCAGTGCCACGATGCCAAAGTAGTACATCTTGCTTCCATGTGGTTTCTGGAGAGCTTCCATGACATACCTGAGTGCTACACCTAAGGCCATATATCTGTGAGAGAAAAAAAGTGATAATGAACATCACCAATGATAGTAACAAAAATATTAACAATGATTGTGACAATGACACTGAGGACACAATGACTGAAAAAGATAAAACCTAGAATCATCATAATTATCAGAATAATAACCCTAAAGAAATAGATGCACTATCCCAAGCTACTCATCACTTGGGGGGAAAAAAGGGAACACTTACTCGACTAGACCCTGTTCAATGATGCCACCAAACAGCCTGGCAGTGGTGAAAAGTTCTTTGTCTGGGTAGGTGGGGAAGAAGCGATACTCTTCGAAGAGATTACGGAGCATACATGAATAGACCTCCCTTTCCCTCTTGTTGGTCGATTCATGGAATTTCTTCAGCATGTCCAGTACCTTACAGGTTAAAGATAATGTCAATTCATGTCATAATTTACATCATTGATTACAATCAGTTGTGTGACATGGTAACGAACATAATAAAATGCTTTTTAGATAAGACTTCTACAAACATTTGCATGATTAAGATTCTTTACAGTTAATTCTCACTGAAACTAACCTCCTCAATGGAGAGGGTAGGATGGGGTGGATGATTGTAGATGCGCTGGAAGTAACTATTGGCTTCGTCTTCAACCTCTTTGCTCACCATTTGAGGCATGTCGAAGATTTGGGACATATCCACTGCAAAAGAATAAAACAAAATAATCAACTCCTCACCCTATCCAAAAGGGCAAAAGACCAAAAAATATTCATGGTATTAATCAAAGAACTAAAAACAGGTAGACAATGGTTGTCCTAGGATACGCACTCTGCCTGCTGGGGGGGTTGACGGTGGGCTGCACTGAATGTGACCTCAGAGATGACGGGATGATAGATGAGGTGGGCAAGGTAGGCAGCTGAGAGCCTACAGCTGCTGCATGTGGGGGCCCAAGCTGTAATGCTGGCAGGATGGAGGAGAGGGGAGACTGCGATGTCCCAGGGGCAGTAGAGGGCCCTAGGGGACGCCCAGGAGATCCTGGTGCTGTGCCCAGTGACCCCAAGCTGCCCAGACTCATGGAAGATGAGGCAGAGGTCGGGAAGATGGAGGATGTGCCACCTGCTCCACCCAGGTTCAGGCTGCTCAGGCTGGAGGCTATGCCACCCAGGCTGCCTTCACTCGTCTGCTGAGATGGACCAGGGAAGCCAATCTAAACACAAATAAATAAGTGGTTGAAAGTAATAACTACAAAAATGAATAAAAAAAAAAAAAAAAAATGGTTGAAATAAAATAACAGAAAAAAAAAAAAAATCTCTTAAAATGATGAAATAACAATACAAGTGCAATTTCAAGACCAGTAACATATTGCTTCCAGGTATCACAACGCTTACCACTCCTTGCTGTGTTCGAGGTCTGTTCATCAGGTTGCAGTGTTGAACCATGGTCATAATGGTGTCTGACAATTCTTGAGACACATTTCTAGAAAAGGAGTACAATATGTTATATTTTTGTATCAGGCATTCAGTAGTATGCAACAAATGAAATATAATTCAAGAGATCACTATGGTTATAGACAACAATTCCCTAAAGCACAATTCTATCGCTCACTAACTGAACATTTGAGAAGAGGCTGACCACATAAAAAAAATTTAAAAATAAAAATATCAAACTCCATGCCATAACATAATAAAGCTGAAGTACTCACAAAGCACAAGCATTAAGACACACAAGAATGGTGGCCATGGTTTCAGGAGGAAGCTGTGAAGATTTCTGCATCCCGTCCTCCTTGCCACCCACCAGATGAGGACACCGGCGCTGCAGGAACTTGACGCATGCCGAGATGAATGCCTCTCCATGCTCGCGAATCTTGTCCGTTAGCCACTTATCCAGTTTCAGAAATTCTCCTGCAGAATAATTTCCATTCACAATGAGACATAAAAAACTATACATTGATAAAATAGCAGAAAATGCAATACCTGAGAAAACACCTGACTCAACACAAAAATGTGAAAAGATGGAGAGAGAAGAGAAGAGGAGAGAAGAGGAGAAGAGGACAAGAGGGGAGGAGAGGAGAAGAACAGCAGAGGAGAGGAGAGGAGAGGAGGAGGAGAAAGAGAAATAGAAGGAGAGCAAGAAATAGAAGGAGGAGGAGAAAGAGAAATAGAAGGAGAGAAAGAAATAGAAGGCGAAGGAAAAATTTCTTTTCTAATTTACAAAGTCTTTCAAACTTTCCTATCACTTTTATAGACACTTATAAGATCTGGAAGTATTTTGGTCTAGCACATATCTTTAAAATCCCTTTTTTGAAAAGGAATTGCAAAAAGAAAGATGTTACTTACGTCTGTAGGCCAAACAAGCCAAATCTATCACAAATGGGAAAGGCTGAGCATTGAGGAGTAGTGAGAGAGCTTTCAGATCTTGGGCGACGTCAAGAATTCGGCTTAGTCTTGTCTGGTCATTTTCCACCATCATATACCACTCTGCCATGGCATGCATGATAATCTGGCGGACTGTAGTTGCATTGTTCTGCCACAAAAAAAAGAGAGGTGTGGGTCAAACATATGATATCTAAAGGCAGCTCTAGATGACTGAGAGAATATATGAACTTCTTTGGAAAATAACATCAACCTAGGGTTATATCAGCTTACAAAAACATATTAATAAATGTTTTCTAAGGAGAATGTTTATAGATTTAGCTCTTTAGCAACATTATACATTGCTAAAAACTATAACCCTTTTACACCAGCCATAAACATACCTGTGTGTGCCAAGCGTGATGAAGGATTATTGCTGCATTTGGGTGGTTCCCCAAAAATATTGGAATGAGAGAAGCAATCAGATCTTGCCGCAGGATAGTGTAAGGTAAAGTTGCCTGCAAAGTGGGAATACATACAATAATTAATCTTTTTAAAGAAATCACAAAAGAATACAATACCAATGTATTTTAGAATCATCCCTTCATAAAGTTCCTAAAATTCAATACATACAAGTAATAAAAAGTAAATGATTCACACTCACCTGTATTAAACCAAGAACAAGGATATCTGGACAGTGCTGGATGGGGAACTTGAAGAGCTCCTTCACAGCCGTGTAATGATTCTCTCCGAGGTAAAGGAGAGAATCTAGTAGTTGTACTGACTTCCATGTGGCCACCTGTGGGAGAATTTTATTTAGAAAGATTGTAAAGTTACATCTATATATATATAAAAAAAGCCATGTTATTGTAAAGGTTCTCAGAATTAAGAATCAAAGGGAAAAAAAACAAACTTACCTCTTTATTGTCAAGCTCTGGCAATGTTTTCAAGCTATCAGTGGACACTAAATGGCAAGGGAAATCTGTAAAGCAAAATATCTCCGGATTTCTGAGGATCTGCGTGATAAGACTAAGCTGTTCCTCGGTATTCTTCCACTGCTGGTAGAAGCATTCCACAGGAAACAACTCAAGCCGCAAGCCCTGGCCCTGGAGAAGGCACCTGTGAATAGGGGAAAAAGAAAACTACATTAGAAATCCTACTGGTAACACTATATATTATCATACAGACAAGAATATCTATCTAAATATAAATATACAAATAAACTTATCAAAAAATCTATTCCTCAGGAAGATCAGCAGGAAACTAATCAGAAAAATATATCAACTCCTGGTCAGCAAAACTCACCGAAGCGCTGTGATCAGCAATTTGAGACCCTGTCTGTCCTTGACTAGGAAGCCCTTGTGGTCCAACTTATTGAAGACCTCCTTCACATTGATGCTGGGGACCACCTCTAGGAGTGCCTTGATGAAGACCTCCACATTCCAGCAGTGAGGACCCGAGAGGCTTCCTGACCCGCCCAGGGTTACATCACTACCCGAGCTGGTCGTTTGGTTATTTGAGCTCTTGTCTTTCGTATCACTCCACAGCGAGTTTGGGGAATTGAGGTTCTGCAGACCAATCTAAAGGATTATTTGCTTTTTAGAAATATTGATCTCCAAATTAAATCTTCTATTACAAATATCAAATTTACCAAAACAAATTTTATTCTTACTATAAAAAAAATCCAAATACCACCCATCTAAAAGCAAATGCACCTAAACTTAGGATATATTTGAATTCAGCCAATTATATTAAAGATTGTATTCCAAAAAACTACCATGGAATTTGTACTGCATAGTCCCTGAACCCATTTCTCTCATCTGGATGCATATGAAAACTCAACACACAACCTAATTCTTACATAACCTAATTACTAGGATTTCATGAAATTTTTGCTTTACTAAAATAGTGAAATGATCTATTACTTTTTCTTCTATCACTTGATTTCTTGATTATCTTCATGATTTTTCAGTGACTCAAGTCTCATTATTCATTAAAACCTTGCCACTCTTGAAGAAAATGTTTGAAATCTTTGATTTTTCCCCTTATGAGAACTTTTTTGTGCTAGAATGGTCAAAATTTATCAGTGAATGTATATCTGATGGTTCTTTTAATTTCTCCATTCTTTAGGCTGTCTATAAAAAAATCTGAATAAATCTCACCTGTTCTGATGGCAGGCCCGTATGAGTGCGCACCATAACACCCAGGACCTTTGCAACAGCCGCTGGCGTTATGGAGGTCACACAGAAGTTCCCCAAGTTGCTTCTGCATTCTTCCACCGTGCTACAGAAGCTGTAGCCTAATTCACGGACTAAGTCTGCCAGAGACCCGTCCAGCTGCAAATGATGTTGTACAGGAAACAATTAAGTTGCCATTGACACAAGTGAAAAGCAGAAATAAAGAAAAGGGAAAATATATTCTACAGCATTACAAATATCAAGTTTAATATAATTTCACTTTCTTCCCTTATCTACTCACTAGATTTTTGGCCATGCTGGCTGGCTGCTCTTGCGTGATCTTCTCCATTAGTATATCTGTATCTGGATAAAGAAGGGGAGCAAGAACGACAGGCACACGAGATCGAGGAAACTCCTGTTGGAGTGCCGATATAAATGCTTGTCTTGACTCTTGAGGTAGGAGTGCTGCTGGGGGGTCTCGCCACAGGTGGACGATGTGGATTAGCAACAGGTGTAGAGATTCAGTAGATAACTCCAAGAGTTCCTTGTCTTCTGAATCTGTAAAAATAGACATAAAATGAGGATAAGTGTTACAGTTATCTAATATGTAAATACTATTAGATAAAAAAATAGATAGGTGAACAGACAACCCATTGAGAAATCTTTTGGCCTACACTTTAAACACTGATTGGAATATTAGATTATTTATTGAACAATGCCAAT
>NC_091575.1:29279303-29286803 GCF_042767895.1 Penaeus vannamei
TTTTGGAAAGGGGGGGATTATATATATATATATATATATATATATATATATATATATATATATATATATATATATATATATATATATATATATATATATATATATATATATATACTATCTCTCACTCAGTCACTCTCTCTCACAGAAAACACACACACACCTAAAGTCCCTAGAACACCATTAAACTGATCAAAGATTTGGAATGTTTTTTTTTTATAAGAAACACAAATTCATGGGACCTTTCAACAAGAGAGAATACATATGAGTCAAATGGTTTATTTACTCAATCTCACTTCACGTCACATGGTTGAGGCAACTTTCAAATGTATTTTTCAGATTCAAACAAATCTTTATTTTTTTCTTTCCATTCACTCTATATCCATTTTTAAGCATAGATTCACTGTACCTCCATTTGTAAGCATAGAGAAAGTGAAAGGAATATTTCCCGATGCTTTGCATCCTTTCGTATCCACCACAAGCGAGGTTCTTTCTCACATACTGTCTGAATCTCAAATAACATTTCCAATGATCATTTACATCTATAGCTTTGATTCTATATGGTTAAATTATTAAATCATTGCGTTGTATCATTTCAAAGATATTCACACTACTGAAGTCATTATGGATTTCAAACTTTACCTAAAAATTAACAAGTATCTTATTTATGAATTCTTTACACACGTATCAATAAATATTCAATATGATTCACAATCAATGAAAACACATACGCCAAACCGAGACAAGTGAGATATTTCAAGGAGTATTGCAGCCAGAGTGTATGGCTTTGTTTCAAGCTAGAGGTAAACAAAACAAGATGATGTTTCAACAGGTTCCAATAATGTAGGCATGGAGGGTAAACAAGTCTAAGGATCCATCAAATTGTTTGAGATTTTGTGGATGCTACAAAAAGGACCAATAATATAAATGATAATAAATATTTAATAATAATAAAAATTATCATAATGATGTCATAATGAAAATAACAATAATAATCATACTTAAAATAATAAATATCATAATGATATCCATATTGGTAATGTTAAGAAAATAACAGAACCACTACTAAAAATAACAGCAATGGAACAAGAATAACAAAAATACCAATAGCAATAACAATAACTATCATTATAATAATAATAATAATGATAAAATAATAAAAACAATAACAATAATAATAAAAAAAACAATAACAACAATAATAATAATGATGATAATAATAACAACAGTAATAACAATAATAATAATAATAATAATAATAATAATAATAATAATAATAACAACAACAATAACAATAACAAAACAACAATAATAATAATAATAACAATAATAATATAATGATGATAAAAAATAAAATAAAGATAACTAGAATGATAGTAAAAATAACAGTACTACTAACAACAACAATAACAATAGTAATAACAATGATGATGATAATAAGAACAAAAACAATAGTAATAATAACAGTAGCAATAATAATAATTAATAACAATAAAAAACAGTGTTAATAGAAAAATTCCACACACTTGAAAATACCCCACATCTTTTATAATACCATGAAATACAATAACTCATATTTACTGCTACAACAAACAAAAACTCAAGTAAACAACATATTTGCATTCACCAAAAAATTATATATCCCAACACTGTTTACCATTCCCAAACTTTCCAAAAGTATTGTGAATACATATGCCACATGAATCAAGGTATCAGCTACCTATTGTGCCAATCCCACTTTGCAATACAGACTCTCAGCCAATCTCCATACTAGCTATCTCAATTTAGGCCTGTCAGTTCTAGCTACCTTAATTTTGGCCAATTCCAATTCTGGTTACCTTAATTTAGGCCTATCCCAGTTCTAGCTACCTTAATTTTGGCCAATTCCAATTCTGGCTACCTTAATTTAGGCCTATTCCAGTTCTAGCTACCTTAATTTTGGCCAATTCCAATTCTGGCTACCTTAATTTAGGCCTATTCCAGTTCTAGCTACCTTAATTTTGGCCAATTCCAATTCTGGCTACCTTAATTTAGGCCTATCCCAGTTCTAGCTACCTTAATTTTGTCTTATTCCACTTCTAGCTACCATAATTTTGGCCTATTCCAATTCTAACTACATTAACGCAATGCTACCAGGAAGATTGCGTTCAATTTAGTATTGTTTTGCTAAATGTTTCTGCACATAGATGGCTCTGCCAGTGCTTAACCGCAAACGTAAATTAGTAAATTTTGTGATCTCAGCTTTCCTTGGAATAACAAGAATTTTTTTTTTCTTTTTTTACAATGCTGTCAATATTGATAATGCTATTTTTGTTATAAACATTATAATTACTTTATTGTTATTTACTAACAGCAGTATTAAATACCAGAAAAAAAAAAGTAAATAAGTGAGACAGGTACTTCTTGAAACTGACTCATTGGTGACCTAGTACTTGTGGAGCCATTTATATGCAAGACCAATAACTTAATTAAACACACATGGCAGTTACGCACATGCCATCCCCGTTGGCACGTGGTTAATTTAAGCCTATCCCAGTTCTAGCTATCTTAATTTAGTCCTATCCCAGTTCTATCCATCTTAATTTAGGCCTATCCCAGATCCAGTTAACTTAATTTAGGCCTATCCAAGTTCTAGCTTTCCTTAATTTAGGCCTATCCCAGTTCTAGCTATCTAAATTTCAGGTTTTCCCAGATCTAGTTAACTTAATTTAGGTCTATCCAAGTTCTAGCTTTCATTATTTAGGCCTATCCAAGTATTGGCTTCCAAAGTGTGCTATGTAAAAAAGGTTTTAATAAACTGATCCTTGCAACATAGTTACAATATTGAAATCTAAAACTGAATTGCCTATTTCTTGAAAGCATTCAAATTTAATCATAAACTATAACTAATTCATCTGGCACATTTAAGTCTTTGTTCAACTTAACAAAATATTAAAAAAGTGGAAATATGAAAATGCATTGGGCACTACCTAGATTTCTTTAAGTAACTTTCCCCTTTTTAACATTTATTTTACATCAAAATTAATGTTATCCATGATTTAATAAATGAAAAGAAAATATAAAATATACTGACTGACTGACCAACTGCCCGACCAACTCACTAAGTTACACGCTCTCTCTCTCTCTCTCTCTCTCTCTCGTTATCTCTCTCGTTATCTCTCTCTCTCTCTCTCTCTCTCTCTCTCTCTCTCTCTCTCTCTCTCTCTCTCTCTCTCTCTCTCTCTCTCTCTCTCTCTCTCTCTCTCTCTCTCTCTCTCTCTCTCTCTCTCACTTGCACACGCACACGCACTCATGCACACACACACACATACACACACACACACACACAAACACACACACACACACATTCATACTCACGTTCATACACACACATTCACACTCACGCACACACACACGCTCACACACACACACTCTCACACACTCAATGCTCACACACACACTCAATGCTCACACACACACACACACACACACACACACACACACACACACACAATTCACACACACACAATTCACACTCACGCTCTCACACACACACACACACACACACACACACACTCACACGCACACACACACACGCACACACTCACACGCACACACTCACACGCACACACTCACACGCACACACTCACACGCACACACTCACACGCACACACTCACACGCACACACTCACACGCACACACTCACACGCACACACTCATGCTCACACACACACACACTCTCTCGCTCACACACACTCATGCTCACACACACACACACTCACGCTCACACACACTCACACTCATGCTCACACACTCACACTCACGCTCACACATACACACACTAACAGTCACGCTCACACACACATACACTCACGTTCACACATACATACACTCACACTCATGCTCACACACATACTCACACTCACGCTCACACACATACACTCACACTCACGCTCACACACACACATACACTCACACGTACACACACTCATGCTCACACTCTCACATGCACACACAGACTCTCACGCACACACTCACGCTCACACACACACTCACGCTCACACACACACTCACGCTCACACACACACTCACACTCATGCTCACACACACACTCACACTCTCAGGCACAGTTACACATACAAATATGCAGTCACACACACACACATATGCTCACACACATACCCACACATACAATGCTCCCTCACTCACACATACACACACACACACACACACACACACACACACACACACACACACACACACACACACACACACACACACACACACCCTCTCACACACACACACACTCACACACACACCCTCTCACACACACACCCTCTCACACACACACACCCTCTCACACACACACCCTCTCACTCACTCTCACTCACACATACACACTCACTCACACATACACACACTCACTCTCACCCACACACACACACACACTCACTCTCACCCACACACACACACACACTCACTCTCACCCACACACACACACACTCACTCTCACCCACACACACACACACACACACGCTCACACACACTCACGCTAAAATTTCTTATTACAATGCCTATCTCCCAGATTCACTTCTTAGTACACTGATTATCCAAGAATCCTTCAGGATTATTCTTCACATGTAGAACACTGCCAAAACATAAGCCATCATTAAATGTGTCACTCTTACAGACATCCTATACAGAAAATACCATACCATACAGGTTAAGGATGAAATAAAATCACAGGTCAACCTAGGTACTAAAGGTTGTATATAAAATGAACCACAACACTAAGACCTATTGCACCATACTAGGTTTACTATGTGTTTCACCATATTATGCTACACAATGCATGGAAAATGGTAACATACCACTGGGCTCAAGAACTCAGATAAACAATGTACTAAACAAAATTAGCCTGTCTACAGTGAAATACATAACCACCATTACAAACAAGAAAAAAATATATATATACATAAACCTGGATCTTATAGATATGAGCTTATCTGCATAATCGTTCCTAGACAGATCTACAAAAATTGTGCATAACTAATGCAACAAAGCATAAAAAAGGAATATCCTCAATCTATTCCATCTAGCTATCAGCTTATCAGCAAAGTTCCTCCTAGCCAGATCTATAAAACATGAACATAACCAATGCAATGAAGCTTGATAACAGACATTGGAGGATCTTAGAAGAGGCTCTCATATTATTTTGCATCCTAATAATTCAATTTCCCGATATATAATTCCATCCCTCTTCCTGCTTCAAATCTGCAATTCTAGTGTCATCAATCTGACATGTTTATTCCAAATCAAGTTCTCTCTTCAAAACATACCTCAACAACCACCAACTGTCTAGCATAGTAACCTCTAAAAGAAAGTGGGAAAAACGTATGAGCTTTACAATGTCCTAAGACACTGACCTAGATCTAGTCTGTGGCCTAGATGAAACAAAAGTTAGGCCCAATAAAGTGCACTTGTGGAAAGATGTAACAGCTGTGATCAATAAATTTTTTCACTTTCTTATATTATCTCTTTAGACAAGACAGAGAAAAGAATGGAAATCAATGTCTCAAATGATCTTTAACAGGAATATATTTTCTTCAATTACTTTCACAAAATAATCACATTGCCCATTAGTACTACTGTCCACAAAGGCTTTGGTTACCCTGAGTTATCAATATCAATGGTATAAACATATTTAATTATCATTCTTCTGTGATCTGACATTATTTATATCAAAGCATAATGGGATCTTTAAAAGCCCATTGCTAGAAGCAGTTGTGTGGAAATTAATATTACCTGATATCTAAAAGCCATACAGGCGTTACCAATACTGAAATCTTTGGATTGTGAAAGAGATAAGAAAACATAAATCTCTGGACAAAATGCATATGCAATGAGGATTCTGGACTTATGGAAAAAAAATAAAACGTAAATTCACACAGCATTTCAGTTTTCATAACCAAAGCACACATCTTAAAAACTAACACTACTATATACTTCCTTGTATCAAATAAATATATTGCAAGAAATTGCTATTTGTACTGACTACTAATCTTTTTCATTTTACTAACACATCAAAGTCTACATATAAAGCTTGCAAATTGCTTTTGTTTTACTTCTATTTTTGTCCATGTGATCCAAGTCAAAGACTATGCTAACATATATGAAAAAGGAAAAGCAGTATGGAGAACTAGAGCATTCATTGTTTCGGTTAAATTTCACAAAAGCTGTGAGGGTATATTGACTACATTCTCTATTACACACATTTAATGTAGCATGTTGTTAACTATACTGGTAGAGATATTGAGAAATACAGGGCATATTGTTAGCTATACTGGTAGAGATAAAGAGAAACATAGAGCATATTTCCTTCACATTCCACATCAATACAAACTGGTAGCTTCTGGATAAGATCAATAACTTGAGTGTGTGCCTCATTTGCATACCAGAAGCATACTGTAAAAACAAAAATCATTCACCTATCAGCTGCTCAAGAAACCTGCATACACAGATGAACAATATCTGACTCTAAGCATCTGGGAGTATAGGCCTATGCTTTAAACAGAGTTGATTACCTTGTTATGTGAAAGGCCAAATCAAATTTTTATTATTGCAACTCAACCCACTGGTCACAGCTGGCATGATTTAACAAGGAAATCTTGGGCACAAACACAGGTGGCACATCGTGACATAGCCAACTTTGGCTGCACCACTGATGGAGTTTTTTTTTTTATTCCCCCTCAAGTTCAATGTCACCCACATGCCACTGTGAGGAAATGCAGCTGCCAGCAGTTTGCCCAAACATTTACCTTTCTTCATTTTGGTAATAACTGAAAACCAATTGTGTTAAAAATATCAAGCAAGCCAATATAAGATGACAAACCTATCCCAGGGCTCAGCCAGTCATCACCGAGTTAAAGCATTCCTTCTTACATTTCCTTCAAAGTTGTCTGTCTCCTTACAGATTGAATATTCTCTTAAGATCTTGCATACACATAGCTGAAAATATATGTAGCACAAACCCAACACTGACATTTTCACAACTTCAAACTCATATCAAACTAAGCTATGCACAACTTTGTGACCATATTCCTTCATAACAGGCAAGAAATAAGTGGTATATCTTAATTTGCAATATGACTGCAAACGCAAATAAAAAATCACTATAAAGCACATCAAAAAATCTGTATAGAGCAAAGATTACCTGCAATTTCTCATTGAAATCTGCTGATTTATGCATCAAGCAATGTCATGGCCTTTGTGCTCTGATAATCAACAAACTTAAAAAAGGCATTATTCAAGCTATACCTCATTAAAAATATGCCATGAAGATCCACTTGAGTTTGAATCACAGAAGCCACAAAGTTTGATGTTGCCCTACTATAAGTAAATACTAAGCAAAATAAAACAATGCCAAAAAAGTGCTGGGGCTTAAATAAGAATGGAGAAATATGAAATACCTGCTCATAGCATACGTACAAAACCATTATTACTTTTCAAAAGTAACTTTTCACA